>NW_008599457.1:0-32171 GCF_000691845.1 Merops nubicus
TATATATTTATAAATATTATATTTTACTCTGTTTGGCTCAATGTCAGAACCTTGACTGAATGTCAACTGTTACTATGTGTATAAACATGTAACTTTTATTTCTCACTGACATTGTTAAAACATAATCAAGCTAATTTTTAGCAATCTGGTAGAGATACTTGCTCCTAGGCAAAATAATCTTTTCTTTTTGCCAGGCTTCAGCCTGCAGCACATTTTCATGGCAGATTTCTGAAAACAGAAATTTCTAAAAGAAATGCTGACACAACCTTCGCTCCTGCATAGTAGTGTGAACTCACCACTGTAATAATTAAGCAATAAGGCATGACAGAGAGTGTGAGCTTCCTGAGATAATCACACCCCTGGGGTATTACAAATCATGATCCAGAGGTAAGTGTTTTTAATCCCCCAAGGGTGTGATTATTTTATGATAACCACACCCCCTGGAGGAGATATATAAAAGTCATATAAAAAAGTCATATAAAAATCTTTAAAGTACAGTAAAAAGCGCTTGTATTGCAGGAGTAGGAAAAATTCTGGATATAGACAGTGCTTTGTGGCTTCCACAAATTAGTGAAGAATTGCAACACAGAACACCGATTCATACAATTACTAGTCTGTTTTACTCAAAAGTATATCTAAGTAAATTATCATTGCTCATCTTCAAGCTCTCAAGTTCAGTAAGTGCTGATTTGAAACTTTTGAGCGTATCTGAAAGCCAAAAATGTAATCTCCATTTGAGACTCCTTTACTTCCAAGTTATGACAAGAATGGTCTTCCAAAATGCTATTTCCAATTTCATCAAGAAATCCATGCACTCCACAAGGTAGCAAATTAACTAACACCTCTTCTGAAACTCATGTGGGATGCTCAGGAGCATTGCCAGACTGCAAAAGGAAATAAATTGCTTCTCATGAGCTGACTTCAAGCAAACACAGAAAAATACAGCCTCATCTGTTAATCACCTTGTCTTCACCCTTTGGCTGTAGGATTCTGTCACAGTTTAAATCCAGACAGGAGCTAGGCACCACGTGACTGCTAACTCACTCCTCCATCCACTAACTCCCACCGAACCAGAAAGAAAAGAGGAAAAAAAAATTAAAAAAGCTGGTTGAGATAAGGAGAATTTAATACAATGACGCAAAAGAAGAAGTAACAACAAAACCAACAGTAATAGTAATGAAACCATACACAAAATAAGCAATATAGAGCAAAGAGGCAAACACTCTGCCCCAGAGCCACTCCAACTGCCAACCAGCCTGGTAAGTGGTAAGGCATGCACCTTGCCTGGTCCTTGAGCAAAAACAATCCTGTGGATGGGTTTGCCTTTGACAGAAACAGGACTGACAGTTGTGGGAGTGTCGATCAGGCAGGGCCAGCTCAGTTGGCAGATTCTCTTGTGTTCACCAACCACGTGAACCAGGCCTTTGTTAAGTGTGTGACCCAGTGTTTGAAGGTCTCTCCACACATTAATTTCAGTTTAGTTTTTAGTAGCCCATTACAGAACTACATGTTCTGTAACATGGATGTTAAGAGTTGGAAGGGACCTCAAAAGATCATCTCGTCCAACCCTACTGCCAGAGCAGGTACTGTTGAGGTTTCCCAGAAGCTGGTGTGTGATGGAGGATGTGATGCATCCACTCAATGCTGTGCTTTTCAGCCCAGGCTTCTGTGAAGCTGCTTTTGAAATAAGTCACATTGTCTGACTCAATTCTTTCTTGAGGTGCCATCTCACCACAGTGTTTGCTTTTCAAGGCCCAGGATGGTGTTCCAGGCAGTGGCATAGGTCACTGGGTACATTTCCAGCCATCCACTGGTTGTTTCCACCATTGTGAGCATATGACACTTGCCTTGGCGGGTCTGTGGCAGTGTGATGTGGTCAATCTGCCAGGCCTCTCTGTGTTTATATCTCAGCCATTGTCCTCCATACCACTGGGTGTTTAACTACTTGGCTTGCTTTCTTACAGCATGTCTCACATTCTTGGATGATCTCTGTGATGGTGTCAATGGTCAGGTCCACCCTTCAGTCTTGAGCACATCTATGTGTTGCATCTCTTCCTTGATAACCCAAGGTGTCATGGGCCCATCAAGCTCTCATCAGTCAACACCCCCAAGTCCTTCTCTTCAGGGCTACTCTCAGATAGCTCTGTACCAAGTTTGCAATTGTGCCTGGGAATGGCCAGACCCAGGTGCAGGACCTTGCACTTTCACTTGTTGAACCTCCTGCAGTTTGTATTGGCCTGTTTCTCAAGCCTGTCAGGGTCCCTCTGGATGGCCTCCCCTCAGGTGAGTCCACCGCACCACACAGCTTGGTGTCATGGGCAGACTTGCTGAAATCTTTCAATACTTACAGGGGGCCTACAGGAAAGATGAGGAGAGATTCTTTATCAGTGAGTGTAGCAATAGGACAAGGAGTTGAAAAAAGGGATAGGTTTATGTTGGATATAAGGAAGAAATTTTCCTACAAGGGTGGTGAGACATTGGAACTAGTTAGCTGTCAATGTTGTAGATGCTCTATCCTTGGAAGTGTTCAAGGCCAGGTTGGACAGGGTGTTAAAGAACCTGATCTAGTGGAAGATGTTCATGTCCATGGCAGTGGGTTGGAACTAAATTATCTTTAGATGTCACTTCCAACCCAAACTCATCCATCATTCTGTGATTCTGTGAATTATACACTGACATGGCAAGGACCTGGCAAAGACCACACTGGACTTTCAAGATTATGGTTGTACTTTCCTAGATGCTATTTTTAAGTAAGTCATGCAATATCATAAACTCAAAGACTGATTGCATGTACCATGTTCACCTTTTTGTACATGTTATGCAAATGTGAATGTTACAGAAAACCCAAGAAGGGAAGTAACAATTACTAGTCTTTGTTGCAGCTTAACCAGGACACCCAGCCAGCAACTAAGCACCACCCAGCAGCTGCTCACTCACACCCTCATGGTGGGATGAGGAAAAGAATTAGAAGGGGAAAAGTAAGAAAACCCATGGGTTGAAATACAGGCAGTTTAATAGGTAACGCAGAAGCCACGCATGCAAGCAAAGTAAAACAAGGAATTGATTTGCTACTTCCCATCTGCAGGCAGGTGTTCAGTTATCCTCAGGAAAACATGGCTCCATCACACATAACTGTTACTTTGGAAGGCAAATGCCATCACTCCAGACATCCCCACTTCTTTTTTCTTCCCCCAGGTTTTGTTACTCAGCATATGCTATGGAATATTCTTTTGGTCAGTCGGGGTCAGCTGTCCCAGCTGTTTCTTCTCCCAAGCTCTTGTGCACACCCAGCTTACTCGCTAGTGGGGTCATGTGAGAAGAAGGAAAGGCCTGGACTGTGTGTAAGCACTGCTCAGCAATAACTAAAACATCCCTGAATTATCAACACTGTTTCCAGCACAAATACAAAACATAGCCACAGGCTAGCTACTGTGAAGAAACTTAACTATATCCTAGACAAAACCAGAAAATCGTTTTACGTCATGGAGAAATAAAAGGCACAGCAAACTGGCCAGTTTTTTCTAATTCAACACAGAAGAGTTCTGAGGTCTTTTACTACCACTGTTCCGTGTTTGGGTTTTGTTGCCAAAACTCTGTGTTCACATTTGTTCTTGTCAAGTTAGACTACGGGATACATTATAGGATCCAAGACCATGGATAATTCCAAGTACAACTGAAAAGTCTACAATAGATTCCCATGGCTCCTTTGGTTTTGATTTCATTGGCAACAAAAATGCAGGAACTTTGATGATCAGGGAAATTTAAAATTATTTTTGTAGTTTAGGCAAAGGTATAGTGCAGTGTCTGCTAGACTGCCTTTTGTTTACTACTCCACACAAATAAAATTCATATTGCCAGACATTAATTATGATTTGGGGTATTACAGCTTTGGGTTTATTCTGTGTAACTTTGGTAGCTCATGTACTTTCTAACAACCTCAGGATTTTCTGAGATGTAGTTAAACAGAAAGACCTAGTCAAGTTCTGAAGTTATCAAGATAATAGTAAAGAAATTATTTTAGGAAATCATATTAAAATGTTCTATCCTTTTTCCAGGAGTTTAGAGGGAATACTGACAAATTCTGTAATAATTTTATGCTTGCAAAGACACCACAATTTTAGTTTTTTCACTTCTCATTACGTTGCCATAAGCTCTTCCTTTTTCTCAGTGAAAATTACATCAATTCTATTAAGATTGTAGCACCCTTTTTTTCGTAGAGGTGGTCAGACAGCCTCCACATCCGGTGTTTATCCAGATCTTGTTTCCTGTCTAAACTGAAACTTTTAGAATACATCCTTTCCTATCTACCCACTCAACTGTAACTTCCAAGTAAACTTTACGTATTACGTATTTCCTACCCCTACTGCTGCACAACACTTTTATCTTATGCCTTCCTCTTGGCAAGGTATTTGTGATCCCAGCAGATTTTGGTAAATTGAAATTAGGAAAACTAAGTTGCAATTAGGAAATAAAGGAATAAGGAAAGTTAAGTTAAGGTTCAGATGTCTTTTTAATAAAAATTTTTGTATCTAAAACTGACAAGATGTATTTATTTCTTTGAAAATTGTATCAGAAAACTAACTTGGGCTAAAGGAAAATGTGAGGAAAAGATATGGATGAAATGCTAGAAATAAAGAAAGCCAAAGATTTTGATTAGCAGTATGTTTTATTTAAGCCTTGGAAGGAGAAGCAGAAGGAAACTATTAGCTGAAAGCTAAATTTTAGAATTCAGAGACAGAAGTATTTTAGAAGTATATCTTACTTAAACTTCAATATAATCTGTCAGCTATGTGAAGCCAAAAGAAAATAACAACAAAGGAAGATGTGCCTAGAAATCTTTATCATAACATTGAAATAAGAGCAGCTCTCACCATGCTCAAGAAATGGAACAAACTGTCATTATTTTGGAAGTTTGTCAGAATGACTTCTCTATATTTAATGAATACAGTGTTTATTTAGTTCATACCTTTTCTCAAAAAGGAAATTATTATGAAAGTTCAGGATCTGATCAAAACATAGCCTTACTTTGAGTTCTTCCTCCTTCTCTTCCCCAGTCCTCACATTTAATTCACTAATGACAGACTTCATGAATATACTCCAGCCAAACTTCTCACAACTCTCAGTCAAAAGAAGTCAAACTGTTGGAGCTCAGTATTGTATTTAATCTCTCTTTTGAAGAGTGGATGAGGCTTTTAAACAAAGAGCTAAATTGCACTTGAAGACTTTCAATGTTCTCAGTATTCATTATTTCATGTATTTATTACATCATTATTCACCATAATAGTTTTAATAGTTTCACTAAATAGGTGTTTGAAGCTGCAGAAGGGCATTACTAGAGCCACTAAGCTAATTCTTAAATCTGCAGAAAAGCAATCCAGTATTTTTAGTGCCTTTGTGAAAAGGTTACCACAAATGTAATTTCTAACAGATCATCTATTATATCCACTTATGGTTTCAAATATGTTAAGCACTGACATAAAGAACCATCACAACATGTATTGATCCTTGTTTGGTGGCACATTACTAGAAGCAGAATTATTCGGCAAACTGAAAATCACAGATTGGCCACAGGAACACTGACCGACTTCTATGGCTTCCTACAGAAAGAACTGACACACATGTTAGCTGATTACATCCCATACAGTGCTCACTTTACATTTATGCTTGAAGACTGGTAATGCTGGAAAAATAACAACAATAAAAAAGTTTCTGACGTTGTATTACACATTTTCTAGAGTCTAAAGACATTGACATTTCAACTTTTCACAAATTTCTGGTGCTGCTGACATTAGTACACTTTTCACTGCTGGCACAGTAACTTAAGCACAACTGCAGTATTCCTTGATTCTCTATGTTTGGCAAGATTGCTATTGTGGTTTTGGAAATGACATTCACTGATTGAGGTATTGAGACTGAGTTTGGTTTGACTTATGCACTCTCTTTCTGACCTGCCAGTGTTAATTGAAGATGTCAGACTTTAGCCTGACATGTCTGTTCTCTAAAACCCAGCATAATATAAGAATCCCAAATTTAGTTTCAAATGAGCTGCTATGCTGCAAGTCATAGTTAACTTCCTGGGTGCTATAGCCCAGGGCTCCTGCAGTCCATTTGCTTCCACTGCTGGGTATAGTTCATGCAACGATGCACTACACTGCAGAAACACTGCACTGTGGTCTGCCCTTCAATGTGAAGAGATTTGTCTGATCCAGAAGATTTATTCAAGTGCCAACATTCTGGCATTAATATTTGTTAAGGTATGCCTAAGCTGAACAACTGTGGCACTAGTATCGCAATAATACACTTCAGCTCATTAACCCATCTCAGAAGCAAAGCATCCCTCAGATAAACTTTGGTCTATTGTGTTCCTATATCTGCCTAGCACTGCACTAGAGAGTGTAAATATATCATTGACCTAACTGAAGCTGAATAAATGTTGCAGATACTGACACAGATATAATGGAATTCCTGGACATCAGTTTAACATGCCTGGTTTGTTTGTTTGTTAGTTTTTGTTTTACTTTTTTAATGAAAATGGTGACTCCCAGAATATCCAAGAGGTTTCTAAAGAAATGCAAAAAATTTTCACATTTCTGTGTTGCTGATCTTCATACATCAAAACCAGCAAGAAAGTCCTGAACTTGTTGAAATCCCCCAAACTTCCTTAAACCTGGAAATTCATATTATATGCATCTGAACAAAGATATATATTTAAAATGCTGCTGGTTATTTTGAAAACAGTAATAAGCATAAAACAATTCTATTTTGTACAACATAATAGTATAATGTAACATATTATTAATAATTAATTGTATAATATATGTAATGCTTTGCAGCACAATCATAGGCTTCCAGGAATCCTTGTTTCTGCCTGTCCTCAGCAGTTCTTTTGACTCCTTCTTATGCGCTCTTTCTCTTTATTTTGCTCTTCTTCTCTTCATATCACATCTAATCCACATGATGCTTGGGTTCTACGCCACTGCTTTACATTAAGCTGTGTCTTTATCAAGTTTTTACACTAAATCATGTTGCCATGTACAGAAAAATCATTGCCTTACCAGACCAGATCCCCATAAAAACAATTCTACAGCCAAACCTGTCAAAAATCAATATTTGCTTTCAGAATTTTTTTCAGTAACTAAAATGACGGCTGGTATGGCATTAGAAAGAATTAACATATGCTTGGTATATTGTAACAGGGTATTTCAAACTCCCTTACTCAGAGCCCTCCAGTTTACTCACACCAATTTACATCAAATCTCTCTGGGGCTGACATAATTATTGGTTTTAAGACTGGAATATTGAAATGGAAACTCAGAACCGCCAGAATCAATAATGACTGGTGTAATCTCCCAGGAGAAACCAAATGAAAATAGTATTTGTTAACTTTCCATCACTTAGTTGTGTGGCCACTATGGCATATGTGCATAGTAAATCCATACCTAAATATTAATTATGGTTGTCTAAGAACATTGTACTGCCAGTTTTTAAGATTCATGCCTTTTTCTGATTTGAGAACTATAGAAGAAAATAAGAAAGGGTGGGGGGAAGAAAATATCTGTGGAATGAGAGAAAAGGAATCTACAGCAGAAGTTTTATTTTCTAAAGTTCTTCAAAGAAGGATGTGTGTCTGATTCTTATTGTATGTGCTTGTATGGAATAAAAAGTATCAAAATCCTTAAGCATTCATTTGATGGCAAGTCCAAGTAATACCAAGAAAACATTTTCCAGAGGGGTTATTGTCCCATTTAGCCTGGTCAAAATAAATAGTTAATGGAATTCAGCAGTCTTTTAGCTCCCCACTCTCTTTATCTCCTTTCCTTTCCCTCAGTATAAGACATAAAGTAGTTGTAAAGAGGTGTAATGTAGATTAATAGTAGAAAAGGAATAATTAAGATTAACCAACTTTTTCTCCATCTCTAATTGTAGAAACTTTCCTAATGAGCTGAGACCAAACAATAAATTGACTGTGCTCCATCTAAAATAAATTCTTCAGTGCTGCTCATAAACTGCTGTCTACTTTAAATTTCTGCAAAGATAAAAGTAGCATGAAGAACCACAGTGTCAATCCCCAAGTTTAATAGAAAAGGCTAGAGGAAGAATTGTCCAAGGGGAGCTATCAAGAGAACTATGGAGATAACATCCAAGCAAGAACAGGAAAGAGGTCAGAGAAATGCCATGAATATCATGTAAAGATCAGTGGGAGAATAGAGAGGTAAAGTCATGCCTGGAGAGAAATGGAGGGGGAAAAAAAAAAAAAAAAAAAGAGAGAGAGAGAAAAAATGAAAGGATAGGAAATTGAGAGAAGAAATAGAAGGAAAAGAAGAGCAGTAAGAAAATTGAAAGATGAAGGCAAAAGTATGTTACACATGAGAGCTGACACAATACTGCCTCCAGGTTCAAAAAAGGTGAAACTATTGAAAAGTTGAAAATAATGGGCTTCCTCCCTTAACTCGTGTAGTAATTTCTCTCTAGAAGTCCCCCTCTGACTGCCACAGCAAGTCTGCCCTTTTCTGTTTCTACTTCTTTTGCCTGTCATGCCATTCATTGGATCTGCATTTACTGACTACATATGGCACTGTGAAAACTCCTGTATCTTTGTACAGTGTTAACACTGGCTAAAACAGAAAGCTTCCTAAATAACAGCAACCCCAGGAAATGTATTTGAATGGGAGTAACAGAAGGGCAGGCTTCTAAAATGGTGCAGAAAGAGGCTGAGGTCTGTTAACCTGTGCGCAGAAGAAAGAGCTATGCAGGAGAACAGGACCAGTAGAGGGCAAAGCTCAATGCCAGCTGTACTGATCAACACTTTAAGTAACTAGACATGGTTTTAGTAACATATTGTGCCTAACTCAACTGACCTGCAAAGCAAACTAAGTTATTCTCACAGTTTCCAGTCCTCAAGGCAGTGGATGAGGAGGAGATATGGGCTATATTTCCAGTCCAATGATAATCTTTACTTCCTAGGGCTCTACAGGTGTTCAGTTTCATCTGAATGTCATCAACAAACAAGTATCAATACCAAAAGAGAATGGGAGTAATCTCTTTTTAGATATGGTGGACTAGATAAATAAATCCTTGTGGCAGCAATGCCTGATTCCATTTGAGGAAATTGCTTAATGAATTTTGAATGTTTCAACAGAAACTCTAGCATAGGGAATAGCAGACGGCTATTTTTCAGGAGTGTTTCATGACCTTCCAGCATTTTCCCAAGTATTACTAATCCAACACTAGTCAGGGAAATGAACAGGTGACTCCATGCAGTCACTTCACCCAGAGCTACAGTTTAGGCTTAAGCAACATAAGGCTTACTGATGTTCTTTCTCCTTTCAGTGCTGCTTCACCCACAGTTCACTGTACTTATTGTTTTAGCCATAGTGGGAGGTTATGCTCGTGTGAGTTTCTCAGGGCATACTTATCATAATTAGACCATGGTGTCCTAGGAACAAGAGAGCTTTTCTGTTTTTGCAGATGGGTAGCTTCTCTAATTACTTTATTAGATAACATGATGTGGTAGATTTATTAATTTATCTTTTCACTGGTTTTCTTTAAAAAGAAAATTTGGATCTTGTTATTCTGACTTAATGTGTTTTTCATTCTTGATACATGCAGCTTTTAATAACCTGCCAGACTGGGTAACAGCCCCTGCCAGAGAGTTTCCAATTTTCTTCCACCCCCTCTTACTTGACAAAGAATTTGGAAGATTTCCCTTGAATAAAAATTTGTATTTCGTCTTTATTTGGGGCATTTTTTTCTGAATGTAAATACAGTGCAGTGACAAAAATTTCTGAGCATGGAATATCAGTATTTGCTTTTATTCTTCAAATTCTATTCCACTCAAATATTCTCTCTTATTAACAATCCTTGACCTTTGCTTTTGTAAAGTGATGAGATCTTATCATAATATGACCCTGCTTTTTTCTTTCAAGCCCTTGTGCATTCTTTGACTGCAAGGGGCAAGGTGAAAAGGAAATGCAGATGTTCAAAATACAAGAAGAATGCATCACTTCTCCAGTAGTGTCTGATTTGCTTTGTCTTTGTAATCTCTTCCTTTCTCTTTTTGAAGAGACATAGTGAAAGAGGAGAAAGTGAAAGAAACAAACAAAATAAATTCAAGATAATGATAGGCACCAAGAAGAAGTTATGAAACTCCAAGGCATAGGAGACTTCCCCCTGCAAACCCCTACCACCTGCATTATTTAGAGTATTCACTGAATAGTGAAGACACTCCAAAAACACAGTGTAAGCACAAACACAAGAAGAATTTGTCTCTATGTAAAGTTATTATTATATCAAAGCTAGACAGCACAGAAACATCCAAAATAAAGATTTGAACATGATAGAATGGGCTGACGATGAAACATAATCCTTCATTCTGGTTTATTTTCATTTAATCTAGGCCTGTAATTGTGGTTTAATACAGATTTTCAGCGCAGAGTAAAAACCAAAGCCAAAATACATGATAAACTAAGTCATAGAGTATGTTCATTGTTGTAAGTAAAGCGGACATGCCAGATGTTCAGAGATTACTGGCATGAGTATAAAGGGAAAGGCAACACAGAAAAATCTAGCTGCATGTTTTGTCTTTGGGATGATCAAAAAGGCTTTCCCTTACCCTGATTGAAAGGCTCTTCGGTGTCAGCTAGAATGACTTGCTAGCACTATAACAATTCTCTGGAGCAGCTCATCTTGAACCATACACAACAGATAAAAACGCAGCAAAATGCAGTTCTACAAACACCATCATGTTGTTAAATTATATGTAATTTGGGTGAGATTTTTATTCCCTTTTGCATTTCACTATCACTGGAGCTGTGAAGCCAAAAGCCACAGCTCATGAATTCATTAGCCAGAGACTCTTCTACTCACTAAATCAATCTTCACTTTGCTCTGTTCTGCAGTCTGTCTCTTGCCACTTCTCTCACACTAGGACATATCTTTCCTTCAACTGTCTGTTTTGGTTGCAGACACATAAATATTCCTAACATGTTTGCATTAACATATATGAAACAATATTCTGAAAGACCCTTTACCTTAACTCTTGCTTCTTTTTCTTGCTAACATATATTCTCTACCTCTTTCATTTTTTTCCCTGTTTAAAATTCTGAGATTTTTTTTTACCCTATGAAATGAGTGCATAGTTTCTGATTGTTTTTCTGGTCATAAAAGAATTCCTTTGTAGAACTATTAGTGGAATGGAAAAACCCATCTGTCATAATACAGATACGCCACTTCAGTCCTGAGAGAGTGTGAAACAGCTCAGTTGTTTGTTCAATGAACTTTGCTCAGTTTAAAAGCTCAGTCTTCACATACATTATCCTAGCCCCTTTTACACACAACCTTCTAACTCAAACCATTCTATGATTCTAAAATTCTATACTATAACTTGTCTAGCAATACTTTCCTATTATACACATGAAGATGGATCTTCTGTGCTTATGAACACAGTGAACACCTCTTCTATCTTCCTGATTTTTCATTTCACTGCCCAGAGATTCTTCATTTCACTGCTCAGCGTCCCTTGATTCATTCACCTTCAGCCACTCATTCTTATGTGCTTGCAAAAGGGAGCAGGTGGGATCTACACAAGCTCTTGGGTGATGTAAAATCCACCTACAGAATCAGAATGCTTCTGTGAGCATTTCTGACTGGCTTATGGTGGTTTTGCACAAAGCAGTCATCAAAGCTAGGAATCTCACATATTGTCTTCAATCAATTAATTTAAATGGTATATTCACAGTTTTGGTAGGTAAAATAAAAATAAAACTGAATAATCAGTGCAAATTTCCTGACAGAGGAAGTCCCTAGAATTCTTTAATGCTTCATGAAGCCTTTCTTAGAAACACGGTTTCAGCTTGGATGTTGTGACATCTATACCTGATATAAATGTTAAAAAAGAAAAAGAATTTAGAGAAGAGAAAGGTAGAAGAAGAAATCTAGTAGCTTAACAGGTTGAATGAAGTTAAGAAGAAATTGTTTAAATATAATAGATAGAAAGACGGACAAAAGGAAACCAAAATTAAGAGTTAAGGTTAGGATAAATTAAAAAAAAAAAAAAAAGGAGAAAGAAGACACGAGTGTAGGAATGTGTTAAAAGCTCATAACAGTGAGTTTATTTGATACAATTAGTTTAAAAAAAAAAAAAAAAAGAAAAAAAGATTCCAAGAACAGGCAACATGTTCAGAGTATGGTGAGCAAGATAGAGAATTTTGTTCATTACATTTTGGCAGCATAGCACAAAAGTAAAAGGTGGGAAACGTGGACAGAAGTTAAAAATGTAAGAGGACAACAAAGGAAATGGCACGATACCAGAATAGCATGCCATAAACAACACATTGTCTTCCAGACATTCTTTGTAAGGTAGGCAGGTAAATGGCCCTGAGATTGAGCATTAAGGTCTTGAAAGACCCATTCAGTTGAAGGTTTCCTTTTTGTCAAAATTCTTCAGCCACAGATAATGTTATTGTTACTTCTTTTGATGAAGCTATAGCTAAAGAGATTATTAACAATACTAGAACAGGAAATTCTTCAGACAAAAAAAAAAAAATAAGACAAATACATGTGGAAGTAAGAGTTTGGTTTCTAATTAGCTTGCTGCTTGTCTTATTTGAGTTTTCAGTATATTTAAAAGTATACTTTTTCATATACTTGGAGGTAGGTTAGAACAGTATTCTTCCCCTATATGTTTAATTAAAGTGAGAAATATCAGGTGAGTGAGCAATACATAGAAGCTTGACAATGGGAGCATCTGATCCTAGGCAAAATGTTTAAGAATAGTTTGGATAAGGACCTGCTTGTCTAGCACATTCCCAAACCTCTGAACACTAGAGCTAAGTCAGTTGAGTTATTATGGACAAGTAATGAAATTAATAAAAATTGCTACATATTCTCACAGGTGCAGATAAATGGCTTCAGAGAAAGATGACACAAAAATGTGAAACTACAAATGCACTTAGAGACACGATGCTCATTCTGATTTGGGAAAACTGTTTGCTCAAACACTTTCAGAGTGACTTTGGCAGATGCAGGTTCTGAATTAACATTCATAGAAATCCACTGCTGAGAGTCTAATCTGATCCCCACAACCTCAGGGCAAAACAGCTCTCCCACTCCCTCTGGAGAGCAACTGGTTCAGACACTCCTTATATTGCAGTGTTCAGCAAGCACTTTTCAGAGCTTCAAGGTTCTCACTGTTTTGAGCTGTTGACTCTAGTAAAAGCTTGTCACTGCTCCCGTCTCTTTTACTGCCTTGGGGCAGAATGCTCATTTGCTCATGGGGGTACCCTGCAGATACCAGAGCAGGTATTCTTCAGAAGGCCTCAGAAGAGAATTGTTAATTTGCACCAAATATGACCTGTTCTCTGCTCTCCCCCAGCTTAAACACAACATATTTAACATGGTTTTAAGGTATCATCAAATCATTTTATTCAGTATGTTTTAATGCGGATTTTAAGTTTCAAAAATATTTGGATTTAAATCTAAATATTTCCATATATTAGAACATTCTTTTTTTCTCTCTCTTTGTTATAGAGGGAGGGAAGGAGGTAATGTTTTTCATTTTATAAGGCTGTTTATCTTGAAAGGTGTTAAAGGAAAATAATTAAAATAGTTCTTCAATGCTCATTTGTTGTTATTTTAGAAACAAGGTGTGAGAATTAGAGAGGCTACATTAATGAGTATAAGATGCATTTCTAAAAGCCATAAAATTAATTTTTCCCCTACCACAAAGAAAAATAACTTTTTTCACTTTCATTGGTTAATGTGTTTTGAAAGGATGTGCATTTTGCATGGAATAACATTCACTGAAAGTGGGTATATTTTTAAATGTTTTGATCTGTATTGTTTGCTTTCTTAACTTAGAAAGAAAACTAGAAAGTAAAAGGTGGATCAAGTGCTGCTGGGAAATAATTGTTAGAAAAGGTGATAGAGTATACATACTTTTCTGTACATAAATTGAAGAACTCACCTTATGAATTGGAAGTTCAAAGCATCAAAATGATTTTCAGTAGAGAGTTATTCTCTGTGAAAATTCTTGTCTTTCATGTAAGTAATCACATAGCTCTTCATCTCTCATAGTTTTGAGGTGTATCTAAATCTGTAACCACTATATCACATCGACAATACCATGTACTAAAGCCAAATGTGTTCAGGAAGTAATCATATAGATTATCATACAATTGTTAATTCTGGATTAAAAAAGTAATTATTGACTTAAAAAGTAATTAGTTATTAGAAACAATATGTTAAACAATGAATCACTGGATTGTCTGGACAAAGCCGGGAAGGAGCAGAAGAATGGAGGAGTTATGTTAAACTATATGAAGGAAAGACCTCATTTAGCAACTGTAAAGAGCATACAGCAAGAAGAGAGAAAAAGGCATGCAGTAGGAAGTATATTTTGTAAAATACCATTTTAAAAGTATTGTAAAAATCTGTAAGGTAATACAACTGTTCAGTGTAGACCGATTAGTGGAACTGTTTAATGGTTGTTTAGAAACACTAGAAAATATTGCTCTGAATCTGTTTGGGCCAGTATTTCCAATTAAAACAATATGATTCTTGCTAGAGGAGCTGTTAAGTGGATAGCACAGTGTTGTTATGGTGACGTGATTTGAGCCTGCCCTAGGAAGATTTTTCTATGGTACACATCAAACTTAAAAAAAAATGGGGGTGAAATTCTAACACAAAACTCTTCTTGAAAGCTACTTCAGAGCTTATGAACTATAAGTTATTTTTTTTTTTTTTTTAATTAGGTTTTTCTTTCTAGCAATATGATAAATCAGGGCCCCAAACAAATCTCTCCTAGTGGATAGGCAGTTGGATCTCCAGGGCATGGACCTCACCAGGCACCTCAACAGCAGCTGGTGAGAGCAGCAGAGGTGGAAGGGCTGGGACAGACCTCACAAGAGGGCAAGAGCTGCCCCCTCCTGTGGAAGGAGTTGCTTTTACAATGGACTGCTTGCTCCTGACCCTGCCTCAGCTGCACTGCAAGCCCCAGCTCCTGTGGTGCCCTGATAATCATATCTTCCCATGGTTTTTCAACATGCACAGAAAGCTTTCCCAGAATAAAACTACTTTTGGCAACCAAATGATGTGATTTTAAATTTTGTCTTCTTTATGTAAAATGTGTATAGTTGTAACTAGTGGGCTTGTCCTGTTTCAAAGTTGGACTAAGTTCTGATTGACAATATGCCAGTTAAAATAGCTTAGATGGGATGCAGAGGCTGGCAAAGTACTGACACAATACTTATCCTACAAGCAAGATCACAGATTTAGATTGAACTGTTGTTAGTGAAAGCTGGAGCTTTTCTGCTGTAGAAATAGAAAGCACAGAGTTCTCTTATAACAGTTAATGGCACAATTTCCTTCATAACAATGTTTCCTGCTTTGAGCAATTTACCTCCTTAAAATACGTGCATGCTAACAAGAGTTAGTATTTGTTTATTTATTATCAGATTGAAAATACATTAATTTTAGGTTTCTGGTTATACATGGAAACACTGCAATTGTATTTGTGTTTTTGCAGTCTGTGAAGCACAGCAATGAGTTAAAATATGTGGGACAAATGTTTCTGAGGAAAAATATGAGTGGAGACCAGTGATGTGTGGCACTTCTCAGGAGTCAGTAGAGAATGGTGCTGTTCGACATCTTTGTCATTGACATGGACAGTGGGATCAAGTGCACCATCAGGAAGTTTGCCAATTAAATCAAGTTGTGTGTTGTGGTCAACACAGTGGAGGGAAGGGATGCCATCCAGAGGGACCTGGAAAAGCCTGAGAATGGGGCTGTGTGAACCTCATGAGGTTCAACAAGGTCAAGTTCAAAGTCCTACACATGGGTCTGGTCAATCCTCAGTATCAATACACTCTGAGAGATTAGGTGATTGAGAGCAGTCCTGAGGAGAAAGACTTGGGGGTGCTGGTTGATGAAAAGCTCAGCATGAGCCAACAACTCTCTCCTGGGCTGCATCAAAAGAAGCATGGCCAGCAGGTTGACGGAGATGATTCTGCCACTCTGTTCTGCTCTACTACCCTTCCTGGAGTACTGTGTCCAGCTCTGGAGCCCCCAGCACAAGAATCACATGGACTTGGAGTGGGTTCAGAGAAAAGCCATGAAGATGATCTGAGGGCTGGAACCCCTCTCCTACAAGGACAGGCTCCAAGATTTGGGGTTGTTCAGCCTGAAGAGGAAGGCTTCAGGAAGATGTTATTGCAGCCTTACAGTATCTGAAGGGGGCTGGTAAAGGATAGTTTTAGATTAGAAATTAGGAAGAATTTCTTACTATGAGGGTGGTGAGGCACTGGAACAAATTGTCCAGGCATGTTGTGGATACTTCTTCTCTCAAAGTGTTCAATGCCAGGCTGGATGTGGCTTTGAGCAACCTGTTCCAGCTGAAGGTGTCCCTGTTTATGGCAGGGTGGCTGGATCTAGGTGATCTTTAAGGTCCCTTCCAACCTAAACCATTCTATGATTCTTCCTTTTCTCCACTAGAGCATGAGACTATCTCAAGACAACATTCTATTCTACTCATGAAACTGTAGCTAGTTCGAGATCTTATTAGTTTTATAAATTACTGACAAAGCCAGAAATTCTAGCCAAGTGCCTAGATTTTTTGTGTGTCTAAGTTCAGCCCACAAACTATTGTTGAAAATATGTGCTTGTTCAGACATTTTGAGCAGATACTTCTGGATGTACCAAGTGATACAGGATATATCAATTGCAGCCTTGATTTCTTTTTCTGTTTCAGATTTTCAGCACTTTCTTAAAAGTAGAAGGAGTGTGGATTATGGAATCAGACCTTGCAAGATTAAATACTCCTTTCAAGCCTAGTCCTTGTTCCATCTTATGCCTCTTTATGTCCAGAATGAAAATCAAAGTTTATTCAGGTACTTATGCAGGGCGATTGCCAGACCTTTAGACTTTTTGTACCAAAACAGTAGTCCCTAGTGTTGCTTGAAGACAAGTATAATGCGGTTGTCTGATTTAGCATAATGCTAAATTTTATGATCCAGTTTATTGTAAAATAATATGGGATATTTATCAACATTTAGGAAATAGAAAATAAAAATACTGACAAAAATTCTTTGCACGATGTGTTGTGTTGCAATCATTCCTCTGTTTTATCATATGATACATAGCCACCTTTCATTTAAACAAAAATTAGAGAAAAAATATATACTAAACCTTCTCTCAGATTTCCAGAGCAGGCATTTTTAGTACAATAAAAAAAAAAAAAAAAAAAAAAAAAAAAAAAAAAAAATTAAACCCCAGTGATAACTAGGAACATACAAGGACTGGAACATCAAAAAAGACAAATCTTCAGGAAATGCAAAAGGATGTAACTTCAGCCTATTTTAAAAATAATCCCTAATCATAATGTTTTACCAAAATGAGACAATTAATTACATACTTTTAAAAAAAAGAACGGTGTCTTTCATAGCTGCAAGATGTGAGAGTTAAAACAGTCCATATAATCACAAACTGTGTGAAAGCCATCATTAACAAAGAAGAGTTTATCATATGATTCAGTAGATTTCATTTTCTTATGTTTTTAATTGAAAATTGATCAATAAATAGAACTGTAGGAAAATTCTGTGAAATCTACTTTAACAGAAATTAATAAGAACTTCTTCTTTAGTTCCAGTGTGTTTGCCTTGTTTGGTCTACAAAAGAATGGAATGTTTTTTCCCATGAAGATACACAGCTACTTGGCACAGAACCCAACTGTTGGTTCATTTCTCCTTAGTTCATCAACAGCAATTATTTTTCAAAACAAATTTCTCTTAGATGGTTATTGTACACTACCTTATTTCACAGTAGCTTGGAAGAGTTTTGTAGTTTGAGGGGAATCCTGAAAAGTTGCCACTTGTCCCAGAATGGAAGGAGGGGAAAAAATAACAAGAAAACTGTCTCTTAGGGCTGGAAATACCTTGTAGTAATAGATTCCGAGCCAGATGATAAACTAAGAAAAGCAATTATAGAAAAATAAATCTCCATATTACTCTGTGTGCAGTTCTGTACTTTGGAGGAGGCAAACTTTTCTACATCAAAAGGGAATGTTTTCTGTTGATTTTTTTTTTGGTTGGTTGGTTGGTTGGGGTTTTTTTTTGTTTGTTTGTTTTGGGTTTTTTTTTTTTTTTTTTTCATAATAGTTCAAAAGTTTTAATTGCTTTGATACTTGCTGAAGATATTTTTTACTATGATTAGGAAAAATTTCCTAAGAAATATTATCAGACTTTTATCTGGTGGCTATTTTACCATTGTTACAAAAAGTGACCATTCTGTCACATCTGGGAAACTTTACCTTCTGAGTTGCAACAACAGGGAAAATTTAATGGACTCTTCACTTTCCTAAAACTATTCTATAACACCAGTATTTTACAGGAAGATCTTGGAGCAAAGTTAGGACAATGAAACTCAATTTCTTCTGTAGCAAAAGAATTTTGTGAATATAATGAAACAAAAATTAAAAAAAAAAAAATCAAAGCTCAGGGAACACAGGACATGAAGAACATAAACATTCATAAACAGTAAACATAATTCCATGATTTGAAGGAAACATATGCCATACTACATCAGACCAAGAGTTTCTCATGTGCCAGACCAGTAAGCACCTCCTTTCACACTCTGATCATCTTCCACATTTCCACAGTTTTGAGACTAGTAGAGCTCAATATTGCACCATTAGTCTCTTCAGGATTTTTTGGGCTTTATTCCTGTGTTTTTACGGCTTTTATTTCATATCAACTACAGCAGATGACTGGCTTTGACATGATATTGAATAATCACTCCGAGATCAGGTTTTTCTTAGTTGTCTGCTGTAGACAGATTCTGTGTTTCAAAGGCTCCAAATCAGCTCCTTTTTACCTTGCCACATCCAAGGAGAAGCACATTTTCTCAGGACTGCAGTTCAATCTTCCCTCAAGAACACTGGCTGCAAGGAAAGAATAATGATCTATCAGTCCTTTTTCTGGGACTTTAGCAGAGTGATTATGAAGCACCTTTCATTCAAGCCTAAACAGAAAGGCCTGATTTACTTCCTAATCAGGTTCAAGTTCAAAGACAGTATGTGCTTGACTTCACTCTGGAATATAGTCCAGGAATTCATTTAGACTTCCTAGAAAGAACTGAAGAGCCCTGTAATGCTCAATGCCTTGTGCTATAGACAAAACTTGACTGGTGAACCATTTTCTATCCAACTGCTAACAGCTCTATTCTGCTTATCATACAATGGTTAAAAACAAGTCTCTTTCATTTACCAAACTGCCCTGGGGACAGTTACCATTCTAAGAACTGTTCAGGCTCACCCAATATACAGTAAATCAAAGATCTTTGGTTTGTTCTTGATATTTCCACATCTGGCTGAGGCTGCATTTACTGCAATTACATCTTGATTTGATTGTGCTGATCTCTTGTGTGATATAATCTTCCTGCAGGTGAAGGTTAATGTTGTGATATGTCTCCCTGGAAGAAAAAGTTGTCCCTATATTGCGCTACCATTTCTTATGGAGAAATGTCATGGATTTCTACTGTGTTTCCATATAATAGGCATTCCCATAACACAGCAACACAATGGTTCTCCTCTGTGTAAATCACAGATGTTCTGCCTTACTATATCTGGAAATGTGCATGTTTTGAAAGCCTCTCCATTTACTGCATCCCAAGGGTAAGAGAAAATTACCTGCCTCTGACAGATAACCTGATCTGTTAATTATGCCCAACATTATGGATTGGTGTTCAGTATCTGAGTTAATTACTTAATGAACTCTGCCAGTGCCAGATTTGTCAGCAAAAAGAATGTTTTAATGAGAATTTTACTGGTCATGAAGCATGCCAGATTGACAGTGGAAGTGACTGATTTCAACTAATTATCCACTGCACAGATATAGCATGGATAGTAATGATCTAAATATTTTCTCCATGCTGTCTACCAAGGTGATTTATAATGCTCAAAGATGGACTGTCTGTAGAGAAATAGAGTGTTTGGGTCCAGGGCTTATTCAGCTTTTGATTATCTAAAGTGGGTAAATCATATAAAGAATTAGAAGTAACCCTCTGTGAAGGAGACTGCTGATGACTTACTGAGACAGGCAGCTAGAAAGTAGCAACTTTCCAGGCAGAAGCATTGAGCTGTTCCAAATAATCTTTCCCACACTGTGGTTAAAGTGAGATTTCAAAACAAGACTTTGTAGCACATACTTGACTCGACTGAGTGTTATCTGCAGGAGAAGCAGACTTGTTTGCTCGTTCTTTACTTGGAGGGTTCCAGAGGGTGAGGGACTCAAGTATAAGGCATATGAAGAACAAGACACTGTACACTGGATTAGGATCATCCATTCACCAAGACTAAGGAAGTGGAAGTGTCTTGACACAAATTAGTTCAAGTATTCACAAGTGGGAGGAAGATAAACATTGAATATAGGAAGACTTCCTCAAGTGTAATACAAGAAGTAGAAAGAAAAGCGTCTGCAAGGAAGAGAAGTCAGCACAGACTGGGGGTTTTGATCAGCATCAGCATCCCATCCATCCTTCTTCCAACACCACAGCTCAGAAAATAATATTTGACTAAAATCGCTTGTGTGAGGTTAACAATAGGCTCTGAAGCCAAGAGAAACAGAAGGGCTCCGGGAAAAACTCAGTTCAAAACTGAAAAACTAAAAATGTGTCAAGAGGGACAACTTGAATGAGTAAGATATGCAACATCAGTGACCAATCTGAGGAACTGGATATTTTGAAGTGGAAAAAAAAATTCCTTTAAAGTCAAATAGATGGTTGAGATATCTCTGTCAGTACAGACAAATAATGGCAAGTCATTAAAAGCAGCATCAAGTAAGTCTTTCTGTGGGTGATTCAGAAGAAAATTTAAAAGTCATCGAAGGTATCTGTGTCCAGCTAATTAATAAGATAGAGTGTGAGGGAATAGATCTATACTTTTTCTCAGAAGTGAAGAAATGGGAGCAATGGCAAATGCAAGAGTTATAGACCAAAAAGAGTTATTTACTAATTTGGGAAACTTGTACATGTACTAAAATATTACAGGTACTTGAGAACTTTAACCCTTTTCCTATTAACAAGCAAATTCTGAGTTCTATTTGCTGTCCCCTGAATGCCTGAACAACAGTATAAATAAATCCCAGTCATCATTAGAGTCAAAATATATTCTCCTTCACAACAGGGTATTTTAGCACTTCAGATCAGGCTAGAGGGAGCAATATTTATGGCATACACTGAAGAAGACCAAATAATTTTTTCATATGTTTATTTGACTCACTGGGTTTTCTTTGAGGATGGAAATAAATTCAATGCAAAATGTATACAACTGTTTTTTTAGAAGGAAGATTTTAGCTTCTCCTTAACATTTGGAATAAAAACTTTAGAAACATTGAATCCCTCATATTAGATGGGGGAAAAAAAATACAGTATGGTCTTTGCAGGGCAAGATTTTTATAAGCCTAATCTATCTGGCTTTCTCCTTCTGTTTCTCCTTCATCAAGAAGCTGTTAGTTATTAGTCCTGTGAAACTAAAAGAGAAGAAATTTGTGGAAAAAAATGTATTTTATCAACCTTGTGAAATCCAACTGCCTTTTTCTTTCTGAAAAATTTCTGTTCGATTTACTATTTCATTGCTTGACTAGTGCTTGATGGAGACAAAGATATGTAATCATTAAAGAACAGACGTGGAAAAAGAGGCTTCAAAAAGTCATCTAATTTGTCCCAAACTATACTTATGTCAACTCTGACAGAGTTTCTTCTGCCCTGTAGTACAGATTGTCATTAATGTGATTCTTTCAAAGTAATTTCTTTGGGACCCTTGTAGACTTGAACAAGAAGTTTGTCATAAATAGATCTCTGTGGCATCTTAAACCAAAACACCATTAGGCTGGGGAAACAATTGCCAGTGACAGCCTTCTGGATACTGTCAAAATATGTAATGCAGTCATGTCAGACCTAATTTGTACATCCTGTAAGCAAATAATCTCATGATCACTTTTATTGCAACTGAGAACAGGAAATAATCTGTAGCAAGAAAGAGGCACCAATTCATGTAGCAGTTGTGGTGTCTATGCCACATCAAATTGAAACTGATGATTAGGATCACAACATATAAGCAAGGGAAGAAAACCCAGCAAACTCAGCCTGTGTTTCCTGGCCACAGATTTCTTCCACAGAGATTTTTTTTCCTGAAAGAGAGATCAGAGGTAGGTTTTTAATGAGTTACAATGTTGTCAGAAAATTTATTGTTTCATATTAGGTGACTAATGTTGCCTGTCCTTTTATTACCAATATGAATGGGATGTTATCAGACTCAAAACTCGGTATGGACTTTTAACTGTCCTCTGCATTTCTGCTGCAGGAGTATGTTGAGATTAGTCTTGCTGGTTGTCTTCCTGGACCTCCAGGAAAATCATCAAGTAATTCTGGGGTAATCACATGTAGAAAAGACTCCTATATTTGTTCCCTTTCACACATCTTTAAAAGATTATTACAGTCCTTTTTTTTTTTTTTTTTTAAATCATTCATTTATAGCATATTTTTTAGCTTTTATTGAATCACAGTGCTTAATACAAATGCTACTGAAATAATACAATATCAATTAGCTGTGTTTACTACTACTGCTAAAGAGTTTTCATAGCATCCCTCAAACCTCATGTTTAGATCTAAAATTCTCAGCATGTTTGGCAGTATGTTCATGACACAACTATCTGATTTTAGAATAAGTGTCTCTCCCTATTCCAGTTAATTGAAAACAATTCTCAATCACCCTCCTGTGTCTAAAGTATCTGGACTAAGATATAGTGGTGGAAAAGTATCAGGGTGTTAAAGACGTATAAACAACATAGTTGTTTGAACAGTTGACAAATAAATTCAAGCTCCCCAGGATACTCTTGTTTAGGGTTTTCCCAATTAGGCATTTTATTTGATCTCTGGGTCTGGGTGAGCCACAATTCTCAAGAATTGAAGAAGAGATTAATGGACTGGATACAATGGCTAATTCATCTCCAGGGTTTTGTTCATTGCTTGTCTTTGTTAATTTAATACCATTATATCCAAAATCAAATAAATCAAAATGAGAATTAGGCTCAGTGCAACTGATCTTTGAGGGGAGTTTATGGCTTGCCAGATTGTAAGAGTTTTTTACAATTCTGAACACGAACTTTACAGCAGAGATTTTTTTATTTTATTTTATTTTTGTTTTTATGGAACGTTACCAGGATTGGCTTGCAAGAAAGTAGTATGTCAGAAAACAATTAAAAAGTTGTGATTTTACGCATAAGAGAGATACATTCTAATTTTAAAAATAAAAGTCAAAAGCTGAGGACCTAAGGATCAAGTACTCAAAGAATGTTTGGGGAGCTGTAGCACCAGCGAAATATTTGAAGAAATGCCAATGCAATGTAGGGCACAGATAAAGGCGAAAACAGTTATCTACTTTTTTTTTTTTTTCTTTAATGACAGCACTTGAATCTGAAATTAAGCACAGCAGGTAGAAAGATACTGCGGGGATTTTAAAAGGTATCACACATCTGTATGCTAACAGACTTTGGTTTTTACCCATAGAGATGTGGACCCCACAGTGTTTACAGTCACAAATGGGAATTGTATATTTCTTGCAAATATATTGTGTCCTGTTGACCCACTATTTAGAGCAGATAACTTCTATCTGTTAATGGCATTTGTCTTTGTTTTAAACAACAGGCTGTTTTTCTCAAAGGCTGCATTTTACATAGGCTGTCTTCCAAGATACAGTATTTTTAATTTCCATGGCTGTATCTGTCTGGACAGGTATGATTTATATACTGTGGAACAGTACCTCAGCTGTAAATCAGTGTAGCTCTGTCAGGCTCAGATGTATACAACAGAATGATTGTCATTGAAAAAAAGGGCACATCTCTCCCCCATTCCAACATGGTATGCAAATCAACTACGAAAAGGTGTAGTGCATGTGGTGCAGGAGATGGCAAATTAAATGGCCAAAGTGCCCATTTTGCAGCAGTTTTATTAGTGGTCTACAAAATGTGATGAGACCAGTAAAGCTGTTGCCCTGATCTGAAAACCCCAAGTAGCGGGGAGAGCTAGACAGCTAAAAGCTTGACAGCCCTGAGCAATTTCTTGCAGAGAGGTAGCTGCTTTCTTTCAGGTTTTTGTTTTAGGGGATAGCTTGAAGGGGAATCTGTGCAGAAGCCATAGCCAGGATGGCTCCGATGGAAGCAGTTTGTCAGTACCACCTTCCCAAAAGAGGCAGTCGATATACTATTTTTAATCATCCATGTCTGATATATTTAGCAGGCATTGTAACTTAGAGAAAACTTCCTCAGATCATTGTGAAACATCTTTGTTATAATTTTCTTGCCCTCTGCAATGAAGGCAGCTCAGCACATAATGGCCATGAATTCTGCTTTTGGCAGGTAGAACGAAATAAAAAGGATAACTGGTTAAAAGCATAAGCTCTGAAATTTTTCTGAACTACATTGTCATAATGCACTGAGCATAAACATGTGTTAAAAGTCTACTGATGTTTCTGCAGGAAGAGTCTGTAAGATGGTTAAGCTTTGATGAAATATGTTGGTCATTTTAAAGACAAGTTAATAAGATCTTTTATAAAGCTCCACATCTCATTTACACTGATTCTCATCCTGATATACTTTTAAGGCAGAGACAAAGCTAGGTGTTAAGAGCTACTCTCTAGTATTTTGAAAGTTTGTCTATATAATACAGACAATATTTTAACTGAAATCAGTAAAAATATTTCTGTATTTATTTGGGGTTTTTTTGATCTGTTTCAAATATTCAAAACTTTAAGTCTTAAATACTTGATTTTGTCATAGTACTCTTTAGCAAAACTCGTTTTGAACATATAAAAATATTTTTGAGGAATTTTGTTGGGAGTAATTTTTACTGGGTGTTGAAAACCCAATTTATTTCCAGTATGCTTTTAAATAAGAAACCTAGTAATAATCTCTGTGACTAAAATCTTACCTTCTCAATAAGTGAGATTAAATTATTAGTTTGGGTTTGGTTTTTTTGTTTGTTTGTTTGTTTGTTTGGGTTTTTTTAACTTTTTTTTTATTTTATTTTAATTATCTGTTTTTTAAAACAACCACATTTTACAACTCCTGATCCAGTCCAAAATGTTATAATTATATTTTGGATAACTTCCAAATGTATTCAGATGTTTTTGTTACTATTAAAAGGCTTTTCTAAGGACTTTGGCTTTCTATCAAACACATGGTATTTGATGAAGGGTATTTAACCATCTAGTTTAATCATTCCACATAGATTATAAGCCAATGTTTCCTCCTAGGACCATGAACAAGCTAGAAGATGGTTCAGGTTTTGTGGTCTACTTTTTCCAGACACCAGGTAGAATGGAGCAGGAGGTCATTGCTGCTTCTTCCTGAAAGTCTTCCTGGTCTCATAAAAGCCACTGGGTACATTTAGCTAGGCTGTAGGTAGTGATGCACAATTTGAAATTGAACATTTTTAGTAGTGTGTGATGATATGAGTACAATTTGCAACCAAGAAAGGTGTTCTTCAATAATTCCTGAAAGCATACAACATTCTTTTATCTGTCTATATTTTTTTTACAAGGATTGTAAAAAACTAAGAAATATTTCTCTGATGGACTGTGAGATTCTTAGTTATTACAGGGGAACTTGTTGCCTCTGTCTGAATCATGAACTAATACTGTAAACGTCTTTGAAAATCTATCCAGATTAAGGAGAATAGTTCTTGATGCATTGTCTTTTAGCATCCTAGATCAGTTCACAGGTCTGAACTTCAGAAGTCATCTGTCCTTCTATCTATGGCATATCTAAGAGCAGGTGCAATAATAGCTCAATCCAGATGATTACAGACAACTTACATTATCAGTCAAGGAAAGGATTTTCTTCCTTTTCCAGATGTGACAGGACAGATCACTAAAGCCAGGATTGCACTGGTCAATGCCTGTACCTACAGGAGTTTTTTTCAATAAAGGAAATGAAAGTCTTATCCAGTGTGTAGGTCAATGTGCTTTGAGATTGTGTTTCTCAAGGGCTAGAGAACGTAGTCCACATTGGGTTGTAAATCCCATTGGGAATTATAAATTACTGTCATTCTGGATTCCACTGCATTTGGAAAAGACCAAGTGACAGCATAAATTTTCACTTATTAACTCCATGCTTGCTGAATGGCCTCCAGAGACAGGAATTGCTGGAGAAAATGCGCTTTTTGTAGCTCTGCAATGTTCTAACCATATTAGGATGACTCTTCTATCTTCACTCTAGGTAGCACATAGATGTGTAACAGAAGCTTTGCCTATAGCACTATATGCAGACTTTTCTGGCCAGAGATGGCCAGTCCTGTTACACAAGAGATTGGTAGATTGTTCATTTGAAGAACAGTCTCTTCTTTAGAATCCCTCCTTCTTCTCAAGAAGCTCACATCAATCTTTGAAAGCTGAGAACTGCCCCTGTCTTGATCAATCTTCCACAGCTGTGTCCCACCTACCTTACCACTGTCACCTACATTTCTAAGCTGCTCTATCACATTGCTGCTTGTGAGAAAGGGCAAGGCATAAATCCAAACCTTACCCACCAGGCCTTTCCAGTTCCTGCACATTGTAACAAGCTGTTACATACTGTTTTCAACACAGCAAGAATTTGGTCCTAGCACACTCAGCATTTGTATTCTTCTAGATGGGACCCTGTCTCTCGCTGCAATTGAAGGAAGTTGAGCATAGGCTCTTAAGATTCACAGCCTTATTTTTTAAATATAAAATGCACTACTGCTATATATTAAAAAAAATTGTTTTTCTGAAACAGTGTTCACTGTTGGTCAATCTGTTTGGCCCTGTCTCTGCCAGCAGTCATGACTAAGCCAGTACTTATTGTTTTGAGTAATATTTAAACTTACCCTCCAGATGGCTTTTAAATTTATCATTAGCTTGAATTTCCATAATTTTCAGCTTCTCAGTCCTTTGGTGACGCTACTGAGATAACAGGTCAAATACATCATCTTAGAAATAATAACTGCAGTCTATTTCAAGAAAATTTTATGAGAGGTGCAATGAAAACTTCATAGTCCTGTCAATAAATAGGTCAAATTTGGAGATCAGGTCTTAACAATACCGAATGGGAAGTTTATTTCTGCATTATATATGGGTACCAATATGATTCTGCAAACAGAGTGAATCCAAAGCTCTTTACCATCTGTATAATAATAACTAAAATTTAACCTAGTGAAATATTAGAATAACAATTGCTTATGGCAATGTTTTCTTATTGTTCTATTTTTCAGAGACAATGGGGTAAAAATGAAACAATATTTAAACACAGACAGACAGTGGGCTTATCATAACAAGGTACGGGTTATCCTTGTTTGTAGCAGAATTTGTAACCCTTTATGAAGTCTTGGGATGCTATATTTAAACCACGGTGCTCCCTGCTGGCTACTCTTAGCATTGTTTACATCTTTGTATACCATTTTGACTTGACGTCACAGCACTGTAGCTCTCATATTTCTATGTGCATTTAAACAGACAGACAGACCCAGTCCAACAAAGACAAATAGGTGTCAGGATTGTTGGAAGAAAATTTGGCTTTTAGACCACATCTTTGGAAACACTCAAGTCGGGGAATGCTACTGTGTTTCTCATACTCCATTTTTACAAAGACCGCTAGGGATGTAATCCATATGACGATGTCAGCAGTACATCTCCAGTTTTCACTGTGGCTTGGGTCCTTGCCTCTTCAAAAAATCAGCCATGGATCTTGGTGTAAGAACACGAGCTGAGCAGAGGTCCTTTGAAAACCTAGTCCCTTACTGATTTACGTTCTTTTTTCTAAGTCTGGAGAGAGAATGTAAAAACTTCAGCACCACAAATCATGAGTATCCTATTTATCTTAAGCAGTGGTTTTAAATAATCCACTTTTTATCTTGTTTGTCAACACTGTGTTTGATGCCCAAAAAGATTTACTCAAAGTGCAAACATTATCAGATACCTACTGTTCCTCTGTAGCACCTCAGGGGGGATTCAAAACCGGCCAGCTTAGATCTCTGTACTTCAAAGAATTTCCCCTGAAACCTTGTTTACAGCATAAGCAGAAAAACAAGGTCCCTTTCCCCTTTTGTACTACCATTAAACACATTAAAGCACAACACTCCACTAAATAATTCCTCCACAACATGCACACAAACTCCACCACCATCTAAAATAGGTCAATTGCTTTCATTTTAGCATGCTAATTCACCACCACAGAAACCTGATGCTGGGAGAGATGAGAATGTTTTACAGTAATTTCTGCCCCATCCCCTGCTGCTCACCTATGTTATTTCACTGCTTCCCAGAGCTTTATGGAAAGATATTGTGATAACTATATTGCATTCAAAAATTACATAAAACCAGAAATTTTAACAACTTCCTCTCTTATCCTCATGCTTTGAATGTGTCAGAGAGATTTATAGTAGTTAATCCAATATTTTGTGGATTGTGTATTTCAAATTATGCTTCCTCTATTTTATTGCAGTGAAAGCTATAACTGAATTAAACAACACATCCTAATGTGCTTCAATAGGTTTAAGAATAAAATGAATGGTGTGCACATTAATATATACACTGTGCATTCACACCAGGTGTGCAAACTCTCTGAAAGATGATTATGGTTGTAGCTATTTGTGGTGGGTTGACCTTAACTGGGTGCCAGACCCCATCCCAGGTGCTTTTTCCCTCCCTCTTCTCAAGATCACAAGGGAAGACACTAAGATGGACCAGCTCATTGGTTGAAATGAAGGCAGTTTAATAACAAAAGCAAAAGCCACATATGGAATCAAATCAAAAAGAGGTAATTTAGTCTTCACTTCTTGTTGTCAGTCAGATGTCTAGCCAATTTCTGGGAAGCAGGGTGTCAACATGCATAGGAGGTACTTGGGAAGACAAACATCAACTCCTAACTTCTCCTCCTCCTCCTTCATTCTCCCAAGATTTTGTTGCTGGACATGATCTCCTATGGCAGGGGATATCCCTTAGCCCTTTGGCCAGTTGGAGTTGCTTCCAGCTTCTTGCCCACACCCACCCTCTAGCCTTCTGGGGGAGAGGGGTGCTTGGTGACCCAGCCTTGATACTGTGTGAGCTCTGCATAAGAACAGCCAAAACACTCCTATCAACACCTTTCCAGTCACCAATACAAAACACAGCACTATATGGGTTTTTATGAGGTAAGCTAACTGCATCCTGGACAGGCTCCGTACACTGTTGAATAGTATCATAAAGAAGTTTCTTTTAAATAGTGATTTGGAGCCTGATCTTTCTCATCTGCTTTGGGCAATCCAGAATTATTCTACTGACCTAAATGAAGTTATATATCAAGGTGTGCAACTATGGTAACTCAAAAACCATAACGTAACTTACACAGCTAGTTTTAGAGAAACCTACTATAACCTTATGTAGTTCTAGAAACATTGGAAACACTTAAAAAGCATATATTTAAAAATTTGATTCACAAGGTTGTAAAGTGGAAGCCCACATCAAAAAGATGTCAGCATTGTTGAGAAATTTCGCTTGCTGTTTCCATTCTTTCACTGCTATTTTCCAAGTTGCAAATATAATGTTAATGAACCACTTTGTTTTCATAGTGTGCAATGTCTTCATAAAGTGTACTTACCTTTCAATGAAGCCTTGTAAACTCCATTAAGTATTTCTGTTTCTATTTTTTGATTATATACTTGGCCCAGCCTTAAAAACAATTTGTCTTATAGCAAGACAAATATCTGCTGAATTTGTTTTCCTTATGTTTCAATAATGATATCATACACCCTCAAAACCCAGTGACTTTCTTACAGAACACACAAAAACATTTTGTGAAAATGAATTCCAGGCAAATCTGTAACAATTCTCAATGTTATTCAAAGTCTTATTTAACAGTTAGTTTCTGCTGTTCTGCATATAAAGAGAACTGTACAATGGAAATTAATGCATTCTATTAAGCACAATAAAACATAGCACTGGTATATCTTATAATTCATTTATGTCAGATGACAGAAATTGAGTCCTTTCCTCAATATTTTCCATGGATTTGGAAAATACAAATTATTGTGCAGGCCACTATCAAATAAATATACTCATAAGACAGTTTTTGACTCCTCTAAAAGAAAAAAATCAAGGATGTGTCCCTATCTCAATTTTTTCACTTATACATTTGTACATATCTAACCTAATCAAGTACTTGTACTCAGTATATGTCCATTTTTTGTTTAGATTTCCTAGAAGGTTCTCATTTTAGAACGACTTTTTAACCCACCTGTAAGACAATTTAGCCCATCTTTCAAGCATATTATATATCATAATATTCAAATTGTATTTTAATCAAACTGTCATACTTAAAACAAAAGCAATTTCTCTAGTCTTCTTGTTACAGTATCTAAGGGGTATTTTTTACCCAAATCTGTGTAATATCTACTTTAGAAATTCCTTGAGCAAACCTAATTCTGCAGTAATATTCTCATTTTGTTGTTTTTTTTTTTTTTATGTTTCATTGCTTTTTGGGGGGTGTCTTATTTTATTTTGGTTTTAATAGAACTTTGGTTTCCAGCCAAGAGCGGGTTTTTGTACCTTCAGTTATGTACGACAGGAAATACCAACATGAACAATGGTTTATTATATCTATAAATTAAATCACAAAGCAGGAAACAATAAAAAAGATCTTTTCATTCTCAGATTAATTCATGGGAAGACAGCAGGATATTCTAATCAGCTAGGAAGATCATACTCATTGAAGAACAGAGAAGTATTTAGTTTTGGTGAGGGTCATTTCATGTGTTTCATTCTTGGTGATATTAATTGAATGTCACATGCCACATATCAGGGTCTGTTGTCCTACAGCCTCTGAATTAATGAGAATGAAAGATGTTTTGCACTTGGCAGAGCTAATGCAAATTTCTAACCAAAGTTCTCACAAATGCGAAGCAAACAGGGGTTAACACCTTGACCTTGTCCATTCAGCTGTGCTTTCAAATCAGAGAGGGCCTTTTCACCCACTTTGCAGCTACCAACTGCTGCTAATCTTTGATGAAACAGTGACATTTTACCAATCTCAGTAACATCTGGTAAGTGCCTCCTGTTGACAGTAGTACTGTGTTTTAATGAACAAATAAATATCTTATCTACCATTCTTGGCAAGAAACTCCAGCTACTGAAGCAGAGTACCAGCTCTCCCAGTGTTTCTTGGGCTAATTGACTCATTGGTTGAAGTTAAAGCACGCCATCCCCACTGGGACATGTGTTTGCCAGTAATCAATAGCTCAACGAGATCCACATGGCAGGTAATTAAGTGGAAAGTAATTAATACCCATCAAATGTTTTATTAACTGTTTACCATTCCTTCACTCAAAAGTCCCAGCGTACCATAAATAAGGCTGTGAACAAAGGAACAAATACAGTTTGTTTTCTAACAAGCTAAGTGTTGCTACTAAATTCACTGATCTGTCCAGCATTTTAAAGTAGCATCTCATACACACAAACATTCTGGTTTTATATCCCAAGAAAGATTATCAGTGGCATTATCCTAAAGATTTTGCTGTTGCCTGAAAAAAAGGCACTGCATTAGTCCAGACCAAGGGAATTAGTCTGTTTATAACAAGTGTTTGTAGTGTTATTTTTTTGCAGTGATATTTTAGTTGTCATACAAGTGAAATAAGACATGTACAGAAATCTAAAATCTTTCATGTCCACCAATAAAGCTGGAAAAAAAAACATTATCACAAGGAGCCTCCCTTCATTCTGTTTTAGTAGCCTTACCAGCTGCAGAAGTTAGGCTCACCATTCTTTTCTGTGGTGTTCATCTGGACTTTTATTAAATGTTTTCCTTCATTTATTACATCCACTCATTTGTATGTAATCCAAGGAGCACTGACAAAGCTTCCTGCCTTGCAGACTTCCACAGGAATCACATCCCTGTCCTCCATGTGCCTTAGCTTAGCTTCTAGGAGTATCCGTTCCGTGATCCTCCTGGGCTCAGAGGTGAGGCTGACAGGTCAGTAGTTCCCAGGGTCCAACTTTCTACCCTATTTTAAAAATATGTGCAACATTTCCCTTTTTCCAGTCAGCAGGGACTTCACTTGATTGCCATGACTTTTCAAATATCATTGCGCATGGCTTTGCAAGTACATCAGCCAATTCTGTCAGGACTCTGGGATGC
>NW_008599457.1:32202-39675 GCF_000691845.1 Merops nubicus
TGCAGGTCCCATAGACGTACGTATGTTCTGGTTCCTCAGGTGGTCATGAAGCTGATCTTCTCTTACAGTGGGAGAGACTTTGCTTCCTCAGTCCCCTTCTGGGTGTAAAACAGAGTGAAAATAGAAAATGAAGGCAAAGAGCAGCTTGTGGGTTTAGCAGTCAATAGATTTAGGAATACATTGACAGATGGCATTCGTAATTACAAACATTACAATAAAGGAAAATACAGAGACTCCCAAATTGCCTAGCGATTTCTTCCAGCTTAAATTATCTGCTTGTTCAAAATCCAGTCTTTTGGCACCAGTTTATTCTGGTACAATTCATTCCTTGCCAAAATGAGTCTTACATGAACCCTTTCTGTGTTCTGAAGATTGTTGCGAAGAAGGGAAACACAAATATAGTAAGCATTGTAAAATATGTTCTCTGGTGTGTTATCTCTTAGGGTTATTTTCCAGACATTCTAACACACCTTAATAAGGCTGAATTTTGTGTCACTGTGCAAGCAAAACTCACCATCAAGTTCTGAGTGACTAAGAATACAGTTCAACAGAGAGGAATAATGCCCTCTAATATAAGTACAAGTTTTCAAAAATACAAAAAATAATCATAATATAAAGAAATAATAGAAACTCATCCTCTCTTTTCTGCAATAAAATACAGCATGTATAATATATGTGAAATATGCTGTGTGATATGCCTATTTGAAATCTGTTTCCATATGTATTGTATACATAGTGTTAAGAATGCCCTAGTGCAGTCAAATATACACAGCAGGATTAGGTGGATTTATAGATTACATCACTATTCTGAACATTGCCAACTTCTTAAAATCTCCAGATCTTCCTATACTAGGTACAAAGCATTCAGTTGAACAAAAAAATCTGCTCTGATACATACACACAGAGTTCCCATTGATTTCTGTGTTGCTGACTTCAGTGAGAGTCAAAGGTGTTCATCGGAGGGCAAAAGACAGTTATTTATAGTATAAACTTCCCAGGCAAAATGAGCAGGGTGGGTGTCCTTTATCCTTTAATTTACACTTTCTGAATCATTTTTTATCATTTAATCTAATTCATTACAAATGAGCTAGAATAGAATTTGTCCTCTAATGAATAAGTGCAACAAAAGAAAAACAGAGAATAATATACTAATCAACTGGTTTTGAAACACATTATAAAATATAACTTGTTTGTTTGTTTCTAAATATTTATCTGCAAGTACTGCTAATTTCTAAAAATAATCTATTGTGTAGTTATCTATCAGTTAGCTATCTTTTTGAATTTCCTTTTCAGTATGGGAGAGTTTAACAGAAAGCACAGCTTTCTCAACTTTGTAAAAATAAAAAAGTGGCAAAAAATAAAATCATGAAACTTTATCCATGTGTATTATTTTATTTTTAGACAGCTATACAGTCATACAGGTGGTCTGCTGCTTTACAATGCCTTTCCATTATGTCTGGATATTTCAGAAATTACAGAAACTCAAGAATATTTTGGCATCAATAAAAACAAAAAAACAAAAACAAAACAAACAAACAAAAAAACCCCACAAACAAACAAACAAAAAAAAGAGACAGGAGAGAAAATTTGGAAAACAAAACGACAACAAAAAAATAACATTAAGGCTATTAAACCTCCGAAAGATTTGTGCAATATCATGTTCTATTTCAAAATAAAAACCAGAAAACCTTTCTTTTCCTGTGTGTGACATTGTTCCCCACTTTGTTTTCTAGGCAAGATAGTCCTATGCCTTACAGTTCAAAATTAGAAAAGATCCATGTCAAAATGCCTGTTGGTTTTTTATTTTATTTTTTTCCACTGTGCCAGCTTTGCAGACAGTGCATGAGTCTAAACTAAGCTTGAGCCATATAAGAGATGTATTCCTTTCATTCTTGAGAAAATGGGAGGAAGCAAATTCAGCTTAAGCATACCAATAAGAGCAGAGGGCTTAGAAAAAGGTAAACATAAAAAGTCTCAGAACAAAGCCAAATTCCAGTTCAGCCTGGCTGAATTTACCACTTGTCAACCTAATTCAGCACGTTTTCTCTTATCCCAAGAATACCTTCCCCATCTTCCACATAACAGTTCTGGTAATATTTGAGCTTGTAATTCTAACACATTACTGAAATAGAAAAGTTCCTGCTTAAGGATTTGGCCATTGGCTTCGAAAGTGCTATCTGTAAAATTCTTAGTATCTCTGATGAGTGATACCACCATAAACTTCACATTAAACCTTCCTCATGTTTCAAGGCCACACATTTTGCAGGGCTATGTAACCTGACAAAACTCTGGAGTCTGATGCTAGGACACTTCTTATAAAAACAGTGGAGTTGTGTTTGTAGAACCTGCCTGCAACAACGGCAGCTTTTGGTGTGTTTTCTGTATCTGCACACTAAACGAAGGGTTGTATCCATCCAGAGTTACCAAGAAAATCATAAGTGCACCTTTAATGTGAGAGACGGTTGCTGGAGAGAAGTAAAAATAGGTACATGGGAAACAAAGGAATTATAAAACTCTCGAGACAGGGTGGGCGGGAGAAAACAACAACAAAATTAAACACAAAACCACCACTACCAAAAAAAAAAAGACAGTAATGAAACCATACTACTTAAAAAGGGAGTTCTCCTTGAAAGACTGCGTCTGTACTAAAGGTGTTCATTTTAAACTTCTCTGATTCCCCCATAAACCAGTTAGCATGGGTAAAATACCAGTTATTTAAAGACTGACTCTTCTACCAAATTTTCACCAAGCTCAAAATCACTTTTGTGCAGACAGCTCAAGGCCATATTTTCTCAGGACTAAATGGTCAATAGCAGCTACCCCAGCTGCTGCTGCAGCATCATAGACTTTTCAAATCACCTTTGCAATGGCTAACCCTCACCAAAAGCATCTTCATTTAATGTTTCAGGATTCCAAACAATTGCATTTACACAACAATTTTCCAACACCTCATTAAACAGAAGTTTCTGTAGAATTAATTTTAAATCCAGAAACTTTTATTTGAAAATTTTACAAATACTGTATACATATACATTACAGAAAACATCACCTTCCAAGATCACATCCTCAGTGATACAAGAAGGAAGACATAAAAGATATTTCTGTCCAGTGACAGAAATAATATTTTAGTCTCACTAATGTTTCAAGTGTTAGAGTAAATCTTCTTTAGTAGCAACCTTGCACAATAATACTTCCAAGAATTTAAATTAAAATTATTAACTGAAAAATGTGTGCTTGAGATCTCTCTCCCTCTCTGTTTTAAATATAATAGAAAGTGCTCTATATAAATGTACTCTACTTTCACAAGGGATCATGCTTTGTTTTGATTAATTACGTTTTTACAGCTGTGTTTCCCAATGAGGAAAATCCAACTTGAAGAAACCCACTTGGAGGAAAGCTATTCAAGTTCTAAATTATTTCATTCGATACAAAGGCCCTGTGAGGTGGGTCATCTGTTAACAGATACATACATCAAATTGTGCTGGATCCACATCCAAATTTGCTTTTAGCAGCATGAAACCTAAGTACTTTAACGAATGAATAGAAAGCTCAATCTTACATAGCAGGGAACTAAAAGTGAATGCACAGGTTTTCAGGTAAGTACTGTTATGAGTGTGGAACTGGGCAGTGGGGATTACTGCTGTCTTAACGAAGATTGAATAATCCTCTGCATGTTGTTCTGTCTCACTGTTTAAGAGGAAGCATATGTCCTCACTGCTGTGAAAACAGAAAATATTAATGTACCCTGGAAACACAAAAAAGAAAATAAATTTTGATATGCCATCTTTTTAGCCCTTAAAAAAAAAAAAGTCTGGTCTTTCTCTATGTGATAGCAAATATCAAGTTAAACTTCTCAGCTTTAGTTTCAAATACATTGCTAGTAAAAGAAAGGGGGTTGAGTAGAAAAGAAGTGTCATCTCCTGAAGTATTAAAATAGAATGCATTTCAGAGTGCAGTCATGGCACCATTACCAAGATCTCAGTGTGATAAACTACTGCTCTGTGTCTGTATTTGTTCTTCCAGTCCACAATAAACACTAAAAAAATCAAAGTGTCATTACTGAAAGGCAATCCCTAACTGACAAATGTCCCATACTGTTGAACACTGGCCTTTCCAAAATCTTAGCCAGAAAGGGCAAAGTGTAGAAAGATATACATTTAAAGCTGGTAAACAATTTGGTTTAAATCTCTGCAGGATATTTATGTACTTTGCTTTAAGTAGTAGCAAAAGTGTGGCAATTAAGTAAAGGAAAGTGATTTTTCTTGCTTATTTGCCAATTGGGAAACCATATTTGGAGAGCTGTATCATGTTTTGGGTTCCCCAATAGAGGACATGGATGTACTGGAACAGGATCAGCAGAAGCTACAATGCTGGTCAGGATGCTGGAGCACATAACACACTATAAGTGTCAAAGACGAGGGTCTGTTTGGCCTCAGGGGGAAAAAAAAAAAAAAAAAAAGCTGAGAATTGATGACTGTCCACAAATATTAGGAAATGCTGCTAGATGCCAGGAAAAAGCTTTTCGTTATGAGTATGGTCAAGAAGTAGAAGAGATTTCTCACCGAGGATGTGAAATCAGCTTCCTTGAAGATATTCAAAACTCCACTGGACATAGCCATGACAAAAGTATACTAACTGGATTTGTCCTGAGCAGGGTTTGAATGAGATACCTCCAGAGTTCCCTTGCAGTCTAAACTATTATTTGGTTCGAAGTGAATTGTCTTGAATACAGTCTATTTCCTCACCTCGATGTGAATCAAATCTGTTAGCAGAATCTTTGTTTTCTATTTTCTTCATTGAAAACTCCTGGTTTTACCCTTATAAAAAAGGGAGGAAAGGGAATTAAATCTGTTTTGGGGCACAGAAAACACTTTGGCTGTATCATACCATACCTGAAGACCTTCATTATGAAATGGAACTTATGTTTTCTGGAGCTGTTGCAACCCTCTTGAATAAAAGCTTCATTCCTAGTACTTCCTAGGGGTTCTTACTACTGAATAACAGCATAGACCAGGAATTAACTTAGCCTTATGTGTGAAGAACTGGTTACAGCTTCTTATGTTTTGACTTCAAGAAATGCACTTCCCAAGTGTGTACTATATGCTATCCCTTAAATGCTTACAAACCTAAAATATTTTATAATTAAATTAACACAAATAATTGTTGATAACAAACAAACAAACAAATTATACTTCCTTATAGCAGAATTTTCCAATTGAAAAACAAATCAATATTAAGAATTTAAAGGACATGCTGTGATTGTGTGATATTCAAACAGACAGAGTGGAAGAGTATGAGAAAATTGCCTACTTCATCTTCATAATATGCGAGTTCTTAAAATTACAAAGCTAGAATAATTTTAATCCAACTTGAGCTGAAACGCAGTCAAGTCTCTGATGTCCCTGAGTTTCATGGATCAAAGGTAGAATGGCTTCTCCTTTAAGAGAGTGTTCTCCTGTAGCCAATATAAGGTCATTATAAGCCATTAGGAGATTTACGTAGATATTGTTTAAAAATCTATTTACTCAAGTGAGGTGACCTGAACAAAAGCCTTTAGAGGTAGATTCTTTCAGGCTTGTCCCGGTAGGATCTACTATATAGAAAGTGACAATGTTTCTCTAATGTTTTCTGATGGGAAACTCTACGCGTTATACATTCTAAGACCCATGACCATATACCTTTGTACTAATTTTGTTGGTTTGGGTTTTTGTTTTGGTTTGGTTTCTATTATTTTAGGTAGCTGTGGTAAGAAAGTAGATTCAGACGTTTTCTAAATCAGGCAATTCTGGCATTTGATTTAGGGGTGAGGACAGCATTGTAATTTTGATTTTCTCGGTACCTAAGAGCAGCAGGAGGAAGCACAGTGGAATCAAATTCTATTTCAGATTTTCTTGATGTTTTAGAAGTCTGGGGGTGGTTTTACATGTTGGTTGTGGCAAATTTTCTCTTCCTCTTATTTCCTCTTAGGCTCCTGAGGCGTCTTCTAGCCTAGTCATTGAGCTTTGGTGTAGACCTGAAATCAAAAGTTCTTTTTCCTTCTCTTCTTGCCCTTGACTACTTTCAAATCAGATCAAAATGTACACTGTCACAGAAAAAAAAAAAAAATAAAAAAGAAAGGAAAAGGTAAAAAAAAAAAAATAGAAAGAACTTCCTTTTTCTTTCAGATATTTTTGAAATAAAAAGGCTATGGAAAAGATTATTTGGAATTCTTCCCTTTTGTGACACTCTCTTACAGTAAGTGCTTCTTTAATAGTGATAAAGCATAACAGAGTGTTTCTCCATGCTCTGTGTTAGCTGCATGATTTTCCCTACGTTTTTCAAATTCTTTCTAGGCTTGAACAGAAAATAATTTTATTTGGGGTTTCAATTGTCAGCTTTGATTATATGTTGCTGGCATACAAGAAATGTCACAGTGTGCGGAGTACATGCTCTGTACTGTGAGGGGAGAAAAGCAGAAGTTAAGGGAAGACAAAGGAGACCGTTTGGGGTTTAGTATTTTTTAAGGTTTAGCATTTTTTTTTTTTTTTTTTTTTTTTTTTTTTTTTTAATGTTAGAACAGAGAATTTAGCTGGATTCTTAAAATCACATCAGCATCATGTATGGCAGGAAGATAAATACAACCAGTGACAAAGAACTTTACTAGAAAGTTCTCTGTCTCTATATCACAATGTTAATAGTTGAAGATTAACAAATTTAGAAAAACCAAGACAAACCTCTCAGGTTCTCCATGGAGTATCCTAGCTGGTATTAGGAGGTTGGCTTAAAACCAGGAAAACTTATGAAGGGTCATGGGAGAGGGTGAGTAGGTAAGGATGACACAATTCATTGCTCCAAACTGTAAAATTAAAAAGACTAAGCTGTAGTTTATAATTACAACTTGTGGCTTTCAGAACATTTAAGTCCTTCATATATACGTCTCTTCTGGACTCACAACCCTCCTTTTTCACTCAGTTTTAGTACAATAGACTCAACCTTGCAATAGTTACATAATAACTAGAAAAAAACCAAACCATACTGCTGAGGTATTCTTGCTCTGAAAGTTATATGTTATGATAATAGTGCTGTTGATTTGCTTTACTGTCAATGCAGGGATGGCAACATCATTATTACTATTTTTATTATTACTACTACTACTACTATCATAAATTAAAATAAACATCTTTAGTGAGCACCTTTTCTAGTAATTGTTGTGGAAAAGAATCCATTAAGCAAACACTAATGACTGCTCTTTAGGATACAATATGGACATTACTTTGCTGGTTACTGCATGACAAAGAAACTGTTCAGTGCTGAAAACCTGTGTTACTAAAAGTAGTTGGACATGTTTCTGTTGAAAAGTACCTGTACTAAGTGCTCACAAACCACCTTTTTTAGGGTAACTTTATTTTCGGTTAATATGTTAAAGGTTCTTTAGGGAAAAAAAAAAAAAGGTTAATTTTGAGATTTGGCTTTTTGAGAGTTTTTTACCCCTTC
>NW_008599457.1:39701-43529 GCF_000691845.1 Merops nubicus
TGCTGAAAATGCATTAAAAAAAATATGAGGCTTTATAATTTTCCTTTACCAATTGTGTTCTTCTACAAAGACAATTAAAGGGAGAGGGGCAGGGGAAGGACAGGGAAAAGCATTTTTGTTAAATAGTGACAAGAACTTGAAACTTTGAAAAGCAGTTCCATTTTAAGTGCACCCCTAAAATACCTAGACTCAGTCTTGAAGAAGTATAATGAAATAGTAGTGTTTTCTAATTTTGCAGACAGCTCTTTTTTTGTAATAGTTGCATATTTTCAATCAATTTTACTCATGCTGTGGCCATACCAACTCTCCACAACTAAAGATCTTTTTACTCTTACCAAAGACAATCCTGGAACTTGCACAACAGTCCTCAGAATGAAACTCAGAATGAAAAGCAAACAATTGCTACAATACTGAAAGACAGAAAAATGTAGAAACGAGGCGGAAAGTGTGGTAAGAGATTGATTCCATCTAGTATTTAGGAAGACTATAGATTGCATTAGCTGCAGTTCCTAACCAGTATTTTTGTAAACCTATGAGTCCTTGCACAATACAGATTTTGACAATTCCCATAATATGAAATGGCTCAAACTACCATTACAATCAACAGCCATTACAATCAACTGCAGGAAATGGTAGGAAGATGCTGAAATGTTTTTCAGCCAGATTGTCATTCTCTGAGACTGACCTCAGACCATTTCTTTTTTTTTCCTTGCTGATTAGGCCATCCCTTATTGCAGTCAGGACTCCGATTTGTCGCAAAAAAACCACAGTAATTCTTTGTTGCTGGGATTTTTGTTGTCATGTCACTTTATGCAGACTTCTAACATTTTGTCAGTGCCAGGAATGCAGATCAAAGATGTTCATAGATTTTTATGTGCTGACTGACTACCACTGTCTTTGTTTTTTTTATGTCACCATAATTATAAGCTAAAAAAAAATGATGGCATTGACTCTAAAAAGATGCTAACAAGGACCTTCTACATCGGCACCTGAAAAAACCTACAACTTCCCCTCACCCATCCAGCCTGAGTTGTCACATTGCAACCTGCTATTCCCCTGGTTTGCAAGTATTTCTGTTGCTGTGTCTGAAAACAACATAGTAGTGACAGGCTTACCTATTACTGGCCTTTGCATTATTCCATTAACAGCTTCTGAAAACTGTGTTGTTTCATTTGTTTATGACTACTCTTACTTTTATCTTTATGAAGGTTTGTCCAAACATAACTCAGTACATCACCATTCGATAGTCTCCTAAGCACACTACAGAAGAGTAATAACCAAATGAACTAAAATCTGCCACAAACTAGAATGTGGAGAGTAGTGCTTTTTTAGTAAAAGTAGCGTTAATGCAAATGCAATTCCATTGGAGTTAGTGAGCTCAGAGGAAGTGGGAACAGAATTGAAAATTTCAGCTTTAAAGACATATCTGGCTGTTTTACCTCTGCTGACATCACAGTGGAGATGTCTCTGGTACTTATGCATTGCAAATTAGTTGCTGTTGTGGCTCATCATTGAATCAAAAAAAGCACCTGACTTGTAAGGGCAGATGGAATCTGAGATGATGGGAAATGTCTGAGTTCAGAATTTATTTTTTTCCATTTTCCTTCCAGTGGATGGTCAATCACTACATATTCTTTAACTTGCTGGAGCATGTTTTTGTTCAGCAACATGTTGCACACAATATATGAAGATGTAACAAGTAGTTATGTTGACTTTCTCATATCAATACAATTAAAAAAAAATAAAAATAAAAGAGCTGAATGACCTCAAAAAAGACTTGATTATGAGTATTTTGAAAGATTTAATCACTCATCTCTTTTTTGGGCTGGTGGGAGGAGGCTATATTGCACATCTAGAAGAGCAGCCAGACAACACAGCATAACTTTCTCATAAGGGTGGTAACAATGTTAGCTATATGTTGGCATCCATTCATTTAAACCTGCCTTCAAGAATTCAGGAAAGTTATGACAGTGATCCCTCTGGCAGTTCTTCCTTCCATTAGGTCATTTTTAAAGGTTTGGCAGGTTTTTTTTCTAAAAAGAGAAATCAAATTGTATCACATCTATTTCATAAAGAATAGTATTCAGTATCACAGTTTTGTTCATTTGTCATTTCTGTTGCTAAAAGACCATAGGGTTAAGATTCTTACCTAGAGGGACAGAATTAAAAGAAAATTAATTTGAAGCATCTTCCCTATTCATTAACACCTGCCAAATGAGTTATGGAAGTAGCTGTATTTCCTCAGCTTGTTTACTGGATTTTCCTATTTCTCCATAGGAACACTATAAACTGCACTGTGAAAATTCGTTCTGGATAACACTTATTGAACAGAAAGTGGTACTTTCAGTTCTGACAAAGAATACTAGTATTTGTGGAAAATCACATACAAAGAAAAAGATTATTTTTATATTTTTTAAAATGTCTCAGTCTTCTTGTCATTGAAATCTACGTAAAGTAGCTGTGTATGGGCAGTTGAGTCCACACCAAACACCAACAGCCTTGTGCTCTTATTAATTCTTTTGTCATGTGATGTGTTTAAACATATCTGGGTCTAAAAGACACTTCACCTACCTGAAGATTATTGTGTTTAACCAAATGGGATGTATGTGGCAACAGGGTATTTGAGAGTGTACCAGGGATAGCTCCTGTCCCTGTTATTGAATGGGTTAGTCTTGGTTTGTAATTTAGGACTCCTTTTTGAACCTGGACTGTTCTCATATTTCCATTTGATTCTCCTGATTGAAAGCATTTGTATTGATCTCTGTCTGACAAGCTTTTCATCGAGGGTCAGCCTCACCAGAGTTGGGTCAGGCACATGAAACTTTTAGACCAAATAACTTTGGTACTCTCTACAATATCCTCAAAAGGCTACTGAAAGCACTGATACAGCTGCCCTTGTATTAAACTGTGGCAGTTGTAAAGGAATGACACTACCTGCATCCTGCTTGTTTCCACCAGCAGTCCAAAGCATTGACTATGAATGCTCTATATGCATCCAGGAATCCTAATGTACTTTGCAGGTAACATGAAGGAAAGTGCTACCTACTCCAGTCAAAGAACCAGAAAAATAGCAGTAGCAGACTGTCATGGTTTAGATCCAACCAGGAGCTGAGGGAACTGGGGTTATTTAGCCTGAAGAAGAGGAGGCTCAGGGGAGACTTTATCACCTTCTCTGCAGCTCCCTGAAAGGAGGTTGTAGAGAGGTGAGTGCGGCCTCTTCTACCAAGTAACAAGTGACAGGAGAAGAGGAAAGGGCTTGAAGGTGTAACAGGGAAGTTTAGGTTGGATATGAGGAAAAATTTCTTCACGGAAAGGGTTATCAAGCATTGGAACAGGGTGCCCAGGGAAATGGTTGAGTCACCACCCCTGCACATGTTTAGAAGTCATGTAGATATGGTACTTAGGGACATGGTTTAGCAGTGGACTTGGTAGAGTTAGGTTAATAGTTGGACTTGATGACCTTAAAGATATTTTCTGACCTAAATAATTCTATGTTTCTATGGTTCCATGGTTCTAGGTGCAGGAAATGCATTGCAATGCCTTTTTTTTTCACTGGATCAACAAAATTATTGGAACCACAGAGCACAGGCAAAGGTTACAGGCATCCATAGTCACAGTGAAAGTACATAGTTTAAACAAATCAAGAATGCTACTAATGCAGTGTATTTGCATTTCTTTTCCATGTGGGCACCTTTGTGTGACAATGCATTTCAGATTCCATAATGGAGGAATATCAAGGAAAGGAAAGGAGGGAAGGGAAGGGAAGGGAAGGGAAGGGAAGGGAAGGGAAGGGAAGGGAAGGGTAGATAGGGTGGGAGAAGGGTTGTG
>NW_008599457.1:43560-45456 GCF_000691845.1 Merops nubicus
AAGGGAAGGGAAGGGAAGGGAAGGGAAGGGAAGGGAAGGGAAGGGAAGCTTGGATGGAGTTGTTTAAAAGTTCATTTAGTGTAAAATGTATTATGATGGTTTTGGGGGATTGTTTTTTTTTTTTTTTTTCAATTTTTATATCAAATGACTGAGTCATTGCTGGAACTATTAAACTATACTACTGTGATTCATTTGCATTTGCAAGTACCTGATGAAAATGTGCAGGTCAGCCACTCTATATGCTACACATTTGTACATTATACGAGTATGTTTATTCACCTCACCCTCTGTACCATAAACATATAAAGTGAAACCATTTTGTTGTACTTCTGTGGGAAGCAGCACAGGCTTCAAGGCTCAAGTGAAGCACACCTATGTTATGAAGCACAGGTTGAGTACACTGTAAGAAAAAGTACACTTTTTAGCCTGTGCCTGAGTTCTGTGATGCCAGTCTTGCTTTGTAAGACATAGACTTTCCAATGGCAGCAGCTGTCTATCATTTTATATATTATATATACCTTTTATATTTTATTGATTGTATATTCTATATTTTAACTGCAAAAAATCATATGACTAGCTACCATTGCTGTACAGGACGTGAGTAACCCTCCAGCCCTGTTAATACAGAGAGCAAAATAAGATAGATGAGGGAAAAAACCTAATCCCCAAAACACAAGGAACTGAAAATTAACAAATAGTTTCCTACATAGAGCCACCTTTTTTAAACAAACAACAAAAAAACAGACCACCAACAATCAGGATTTAAGAATTTACTTCTCCATACATCTTAATGCAATTTCATATTTTCCATGTACACAGCAATGAATATGAACATATTCAGTGATTTGGACAAGGCTTTGATTCTTAGTAAGTCAGTGGTGCAGATATACTTGTTTCTCTTACAGCACCAGTAGTTACTCTCCACTTCATACAATTACCCGTTAGATATAACAAACCAAATTTTCATCTCCAGGAGGCTAGCTTTGTTAGCTTAACTCTTTCATTAGAGTGTATATAAAAGGAATTCTTGGCTGGTAAAATCCTACAAAAACAACTCATCTTTTTGTCTGACAAAAAAAAAAAAAAAACCAAACTTATTTGTGGCATAGATATATCCCTGAATGGATTCAGACAGATCTAATAGATCCATGTTTGACAAATTCTTTGTATTTGAAAGACAATTCTCACTGAGTCTATGGAATTGCACAGTTCTGCAGAATTTTTCAAGTAGAAATATCTGGAGTTTTCTCCAATTTGACTGGATATTTGAGGCTTTGGGGATATGCAAAATTCTACCTTAAAAACAAACAAACAAACAAACAAAAAAAACCACCACAACTTGTCAGGTTCGTGTGACTTAACATAACCTGAAAGGCTTAGCATCGATGTAAGGCCCATGATTTAGCTACCCCTAAGAGAAAGAGGTTTTGGAACAGTAATGCAGAACTACTATTCATAATAAAGTATGTCTTCTATTAGTTCTTGTAATTTGTTAAGTGATGGCTCATTCATTCTGCACCTGCCTGGGAAGAAGAGAGATACAGATACAGAAAAACTGAATTAAATAGTAAAAGCAAGTTGACATGATATGAGAACAGATATGCAAGTACAATGTTTTCCTTTGGGATTGATGACCACCTGAGGTGCTAGTCATTAGTGACACCTAATTCCTGTCTGTCTGTTTCTCGTCTGCCTCATTTTTACTGCAAGTGTGCACACAGTGTGCCCTCATAAACCTCCATGTAGTTCATCATAAAATATGATTTTGGCAGAAGAAATATACTGTTAATGGATAGCACTGAAGAAGCAGACATGAAGGGAAGACTATGGCTTTGTAGTGGAAAGAGCTGGCTGGATACATGTCATTGTTTCAAACGCGGCGAACCCGTGTTCACA
>NW_008599458.1:0-8646 GCF_000691845.1 Merops nubicus
GGTTGAAGAGTGCAGAGAGTAAACCATGATGCAAAAAGTTCATACAGTTTGCAGGTGTGCTGCGATCTCATCCATATCTCTTTTCACACAGGTAAGATTTGTAAACTATTACATTCTATTTCTCTCTATATATATACAAGTAGACACAGAGATGTATACTGAGTTCTGCTTTTCTAAGAAAACAGTAATAGAGCATCTTTTAAAGACTGATGATTAATGCTAATATGTCTAGAGATAGCAATGTGCAGTCTGAATCAGAATGTCATTTGTATACTTGGCTTTTCAGTTTCTCTGTATTAGTCCTACAGACTTTTATCTTAGGAGCATTCATATAAATGTGTAAACAAATGTAAGCAATGCTTCAATACAGCCTCTCATTCTAGTATTGTTTGTGAATTCAAAATTATTAGCTCTGATAAATAAGATATAGAGCATATGCAGTGACTATTAGCCACAGAATACTATTAAAAGCCTTTATTAAAGAATGCAGTGCAAAAATGTTTCCTCTTAGTTTTGGCTTCTGGTGGTGAAACACAGGCAGATCCTGTTCTGACCCTGCACAGAATGAGCTGAAAGGTACAGAATAAAAAGCCTGATGGGTTTTCCATCACTATGAGATTTGCACCATTACACCACTTCAGGCATCACAGGCAGGGTGTTCAGAAGCCAGTAAGGAGATCTACTTCACTAGGCACAGTTGTTGTGGTAGAGGATGTTATGGCATGAAGGTTTTTCATAGCAAGTTTGTGTAGTGAATTCAACCTGTTCAAACCACTCTTTTTCTTGGAAGGGAAAATTGCTTGCAGTATGGGAAGTTCTCAGAGAAAGGGGCTACATTTTGGGTAAAAACTAATTACTTATTATATCACAGAGAGAGAAGAGGTCCTAGACCATCACCAGCCTGAGCAGCAAATAGATGCTGTTAATTTATTTTTTCCACCTGGGTCAGTACTTTCAGCTGTTGTGAGTTGCTTTTTTTTTTCCACAGTGTTTTACTGTTCTTGCAGTTAGAACAGCCAATGGCAGGTACCATTTCTTATTTTCTCAGTCTTTTTAAAAGTCTAATTTTTCACTTTTCAAATGGTAAGTTGTCATTAGACTTCCTCAATTTTTCAGTTAATTACATCAATTTCTACATACTCAGCTGAACTTCAGAGTTAGACAAAACTGATAAGAACTGTAATAGATTATCACTGGTATGTGGAAGGAGGTAAGCCTTTTACTCTCTAAGTCATAGTAGTTGGTACCAGTGATGGTACGTGCTCAAAAAGAAGTAATGATGTCTAGCCAGTAATGTAGAGTTGCAGTGAAATCACTCTTTTTCAGGCAATATTACATGAAAAAAAGATTGTTTCTCATCACAGGCTAATTAGCTGCTTTTCAGACAACACCAAGCTGGGAGGGTGTGTTGATCTGCTTGGGGGTTGGAAGGCTCTATGGAGGGTTCTGCACCAGCTGGATTGATGGGCTGAGGCCAGTTGTGTGAGGCTTGGCAAGGTAAAATGCTGGGTCCTGCACTTGGGTGACAATGACCACAGGCAGTACTACAGACTTGGGGAAGAGTGAGTGGCTGGAAAACTGCCTGGCAGAAAGGGACCTGGAGATGTTGGTCAACAGCCAGCTGAATAGGAATCAGCAGTGTACCCAGGAGGCCAAGGTGGCCAACAGCATCCTGGCTTGTATCAGAAATAGTGTGGCCAGCAGGACTAGGGCATGCATTGTCCCTCTCTACTTGGCACTGGTAAGGCTGCACCACTAAAACTGTGTTCAGTTTGGGGCCCCTCACTGCAAGAAGGTCATTGAAGTGCTGGAGTGTGTCCAGAGAAGGGCAATGAAGCTGATGAAGAGCACATCTTATGAGGAGAGGCTGAGGGAACTAGGCTTGTTTAGCCTGGAGAAAGGGAAGTTGGGGGGAGCTACTGAGGTGGATCTCCCAAGCAACAAGCAATAGGACAAGAGGAAATGGCCTCAAGTTGCACCAGGGGAGGTTTTGCTTATATACTTTTTTTCATGTAAGGATTATTAAGCACTGGAAGAGGCTGCCCAGGGAAATGATGGAGTCATCATACCTGGAGGTACTGTCTGACAAGCTTTGTTATACTTGTAAAATGAATTAATAAGATGTGTGTAGTTCTCCTGCTTAAGACAGAGCTCACCTATCACATACCAGTGCTTGGAGGTTCATTACAAGTTTATTTGCATCACTGATTCTCCAAGGATTAGGAGATGTGTTTTTTGGCAGCAACGTTATTTTTCTCTCTGAACTTTAATTATTTCTGGAAATGGCAATTATATCATAATTCATTCTGGGCCTGGTTCCACTACTTTTCTGCTTACAAAGTTGAAGCCTGAGAGAAGCCCAAATAAATCAGTGAAGTCACTCATAAATAACACAGTATTCAGCTGGAATGTGAATGGAAAAATCAAGCCCTCTGCTGTCAAAATTCCTTATGACTTTTTTGACTTCACTCTTACCTTTTGCCTGCTTGTTTAATATTGGCATTTTCTACTGAAGATTCTACCAAAGCATTCATAGCACAGTCAGATATGATTCTTCATGAATGCTGCAAATGAGAAATACTAAAGCTACTTCTTGCCTTTCTTATCATAAAGTGAAATTTCAGCAGTACAAAGGAAGACAGTGTGAAGTATGTTTTCAGTTCCTTTGAAATGGTTGCATCTTATTCTGAAAATCACATGTCAAAAAAGCAAGGAAAAGGCAACAACTTTCTATTGTGTTTCTATTAACAGTGCAGCAGCCTTAAGTAGAAGTGAAAAGGGCACAAAGAGTTCTGGACAGAAGTTGAGAAGATGAACAGTGGAAGACTTGCAAGAAGAAATTAGTATAGGCCTTCTGTGTTGGTTTTCTGTTCAGTTTGGTGTTTTTTAAAGCTAAATATTTTGCATTTATTTTCTCATTCCTTTCTTTTCAACTGAAATAATTAAGTTGCTCTCTTAATTATATTATTGAATCCAGAAAATCCAACCCATTGTCAGGAAGCACTGGGCAATGAGTGCCATTTTTGGGTCTCAAAACATCTACTGAAGCCTGTTCAGCTGGAATATTAGGCTTCACAAACCATTCCTATAGTAATAATTTCACACTTTGAAATAGAGAATCTGTGTATAGGACAGGAACTAATATATTAGGAAAGTGATTTGCAATGTGAAATCAAAGACAAAAAAAAGTATCTATTATGTACATATTTTTACTTAGATACTATATGTAAGTGCATATATGCATATTTGTCTATTCTCACATATATAGCTAAATAACAAAACAAAATCCCACTTCCAAGCTTTGACAGTAGTGTTTGAATTTTAATGTTTTCTATGCTGAGGTAAATTTCCAGCAGATATTATGCCAGTTATCCATATCTGTTAAACCTCATCAGAGTCTGGTGCTAATGGTCTAGCATAGCCTGTTTTCTCTGGCAAGTCTTCCTCATCTCATGAAGCTTAGTGATTTCAGTTTCATTTAATTTTTAGTAGAGCAGATAGGCAGCAAACTAAGTTATGTCATTTCCAGTCAACATGACTCATTTGTATGTGTTTCTATGTGAGCTAGATGTTTCATAGAATTACAGAATGGTTTGGGTTGGAAGGGACCTTAAAGAACAACTCGTTCAAACTCCTTGCAATGGGTAGGAACATCTTCCACTGACCAGGTTGCTGAAAGCCTCATCCAAAAAAAGGGAAAATCACCCTAGCCAGACCTGACACATTATCTTACAGTTTGAACCCATTACCCCTTGTCCCATCACTACATGCCCTTGTAAAAAGTTTCTCTCCAGCTTTCTTGTAGGTCGCCTCTAGGTAGAGGAAGGGAGCCATAACTTGTGCCTGGAGCCTTCTCTTCACCAGTCTGAACAACCCCAACTCTCTCAGCCTCTCTCCACAGGAGAAGTGCTCCAGCCCTCTGAGCATTTTCACTGCCATCCTCTGGATTTGCACCAAACACATCCACGTTCTTCTTACACCAGAGGCTCAAACATTTTTCTTATCAAATATTTCTTTTCACAGCAAAGGAACTTTCATGCTCAGAAATAACACTCGTAAGAGAAAGCATTATCCCCTGTGATCCACTTACAAGCTCTTTCTCCCAATTTCTCAGATAAATTCAGCTATTTCTTAATAAGAAGCATAATACTTAAAGCCTATAGTGGTATCATAAAGTCAGCAGAGAAATTGTGGGCTTAACATTTAAGCAGAAGATCTCTGTGAAATTATATCCCCATAATACTTCAACAACAAAAGAAAGGAGAAAGATACTTTCTTTACTGGAAATTCTGCCTTTCTAGATTCTGGACAAACAAGACCTGTTTTTAAGAAATTCTATTTCTGTTGTCCCTTCAGACATTTATTGGCATGAGAATGTAGAGCTACCTCTAAAACTCAAGATGTAAGGTTCGTATGAACAATAAGTGCTAAGAATCTAAACTGAGTAAGAGGAACTTTTCTGTCTTGAGAGGGACATATTGTCATCAAATGGCACATCTGCTTCTCATGCAGCCATACCCATTGTGGCAGCAACCAAAAAAAAAGGCAAAAGTCCTGTAGGTAGTACTATACATCAGGAAACCAAACCCTGCCCAAGCTGAGCCAGGACAGTCCATCACTGTCAACTGAAAGCAGCAGACATGTCTATGACAAACATGACTCCTGTTACTAACTTAATTCTGTTTTTTTCAGCATTGAAGTTTGGTACCTTTTGAAACCCCCTGGGATACTTCTGTCCACACAAGGATTGCAGGTAAAAAAAAAAAAAAAACAAGACAAATGGCTTTCTAAACTGGCAGATAAAGTTCAGATGGGATATCACACAGTGCACCTAATGTCACTAGACACCTTACAGAAGTAACTGAATTATCCTGAGGTGTCTAGATATATAATCTCATTTTGAGGATGCGATTAACTCTTACAACAGCATTTCTTCTTCGGGGCTGTAAAAGGAGTCTGTGGGGATTGGCTCAGCCAAAGATGTTTACCGTGGAGTTGTCTACATCTGAGTGGTAAATTACACCCTGGTTTACTCTGAAGGGAGAAGAATGATTGCTATGAATTGAATGCACAGAATGAAGAAGTAACAGAGAGAATAAAATATACGAATATGAGGGTGGAATAAGCCTGAGAGTGAAGGAATTATATTTAGCTGTCTATAAGTTTAAGTATCTAAACTCCTTACATAGCTGATGAAGATCTAGTTAATGAAGTGCAGTCCAGACAGTCAGCTGAATTATTTAGTTTACTTTGAAGTACAACACATAAACCATTAATCAGTTCCCTAAACAGCTACACCCAGAACTAATTGCCAGTCTATACACCTGCATAGGTCTGGCAGGTACAACACAGGTCCTGCTGGAGACTGTCATGCTTCTAGAGCTGGAGTTGAAGGCCAGAAGGTATAACCCTCCCATCTAAATTCTAACACTAAATGCTTATATTTGCATAATTTTATTCTGCCTACAGAAAACCATACTGACAGGTGCAGAATTCTGTAGGGGCAGACTGTTACTCCAAGATGGTTGTAATTCACCACTTAATTCTTTGCAAAATTTAACTCATTTACATGCCTACAGCACTACAAGGATGTGATGAAACGTTCTAAAGGCCTGCAGAATGATTAATGAGATGAACAGCATGCTAAGTTGGTGTCCATAATTTTAAATTCTGTGTTCCTATCTGTAGATACACAAGTAATTAGGTATTAAGGAGGTGTTGGCTGAAATAATTCGACAATATACAACTTAATTCCTCAGCAAAGCCCAAAATACATGCTCTAAATACTCCTCACAGCTTCATTTTTTTTCCTTGATAATAGCTGTTGACAACAACTGGCATTATCAGGACTTTGTGATGAAACACTGTTTTTTTCACAGTGTATATGTAGCCTAGCTTCTAAATTTAATTCACATTTAATAGCTAAGGCCTTTAGAAATGTGTTGACATCAGATAAAACTAATGATGTTAAAGGGTTCAAGGTTTTATTAAAATGTTAATTCCAAGTTAAACCAAGATAACTTATTGTTATTTTTAAATATAACAGTAATGATACCCTAATTTTTTTCTTGAGCTAGATTAAATAAAAAGGCTGGAAAACATGTTTCTGATGCTTTTGAAGGTCAGGTCATTTGCACCTGTCTTTTTTTTGGTGGACAAATTAAACAAAGTGTTGCTAGTTTTATTGCTCATTCTCCTTGCCTGCTTCACCTGGAAATTACTTTAAGGTGTGAATGCACTTAATGGATAATCAATATCTCTGTCTATTCAGTAATTTTATCCATTTAGGCAAGGCCTATAGGCTTGTAAGCGTCCATCCTCCCTGCTTCCACCCACTCACTCTTCATAGTCAATGCCTATTATTGATATATACTAAATTATAAGCAACTACATAAAACATTTACACCTGTCACACAGAATAAAACAAAGTTTTAAAATAAGCTTGTGTTGCATTATAATAGTACTCCAAATTATTGTCTAATATTAATTAAAAAAAGAAAAACAATAAATTTAGTTTATATCTTTTGATCTGACTGGTAAGCAAACTAAAACACACCAAATGGTTTCCTACCTTTTAACTACAGACTTATTGGAGACCTGGCAGGTGATGACAGGTGGAAATTATTGACTAATATTAATTTTTTTAAAATAATAAGTTTAGTTTATATCTTTTGATCTGACTATTTGGTAAGCAAACTAAAATACACCAAATGGTTTCCTACCTTTTAACTACAGACTTATTGGAGACCTGGCAGGTGATGACAGGTGGATTTCAAGCAAGAATTATAGACTGCATAGACAGATAGCATGATTCTGGCAAAATCAGCTAGATTTTTGGGCACAGGTTGTGCTGTTTTTACTTGGTTTTATTTAGCTTTCTTTTATCTAGTTATGTTTTTGTTTTGTGGGGGGTTTTTTGGGGTTTTTTTTATGTATTCATGATAAAACTGTCACATCTTTTTGTTGGCTTATGATTAAAATGCTTAAAGTACTCTGAAACTTAAGATCTTATAAACACTCCTTGAAGACAATTTCTGCTAATTTCAGTGGTTTTCTGATTCTTGGAGAGTCTCGACAGCTGTTAGTGAAGTAGATGACGAGTGTTACTTATTTTAATGTGATGATTATCTTAGATGACATACCTTGTCTCCTCAGGCATAGCCAGGAGTCAAAGAAAACATAGGTTAAATTGTACTTTTTCTTGTTAGGGTAATCTTTGTGCTGGGTTTAGAGCTTGTTAAATGATTAGGTTAGAGACTCTGGCATAGAATGGATATATTAAGAAAAAAATATTTTTTCCTTTCCTACTACAAGGGCTGGAGCAGAAAAAATGTTGAAATCTTACTTGAAAGTGTATAGAGCTCAGTCTTACAATGGCATGCTTACAAACTATGTCAAGCACACACCAGCTATTATCATATTGATCTCCCTGACTTTGTGAAAGACATTAGGCAGACTCAATAATGTGCTTGAAATCCAAAAGAGAGTCAGCTTTGTCATACCCATTACCATGCACTACATCTGATGAAAGGAGATGGTCTGCCTGCTGCAGGACTTTACCAGTTCTGTCAACAAACAGGAACAGAAGGAAAAACAGTACAGTAAGAAATTAAAAGAAATGCATGTATTGACTTGAGAAGCTGTAGGTGGTATTAAGAATAATCTACAGGGCTGTCAGTCTGACCTCAGTGCTGGGGAAGGTTACTGATCATCTACAGAGGACACACAGATCCTCTGAGGATCTACAGAGGGATCTGGACAGGTTGGATCGATGGGCTGACGTCAGTTGTATGAAGTTCAACAAGGCCAAGTGTCAGGTCCTGCATTTGAGTCACAACAACCTGATTCCAAGCTGCTGCAACAGAACTCATTTGTATGACATTTTTAACCTAGCTGCAACCATAATACAGCTTCTTTTCATAATATGTATCTTAGTGTTGTTGGTGTTAAGGTTTTTTTTTTTAATTTTCCTACTGAAAGAATAAATAAATAAACTTCAGATATCAAACAACTATAGAAAGATAACAGGTTTTCATCCAGAGATGATGTTAGATTTCTCAAATTGAAAAAACTCTGCTTGATGCCATATATTCACAAAACTCTGCAATGAGGGGGGGGATTAATTCCACTTCCTTTAACAAGTCTAAACTTGAACTGGTTGCCCAAACTGGCTGTACTGGGTAAGGTAAGTCTAGCTGTGAAGTCACTTGAGTGTGAGCTTAGCCTGGGCCTTTCGTGCTATTTTGCTTGTGCAGTTATCAACCATATGTCACTAAATTATGCATTTTTACTCTCAGAGCAAACTGGTCATGATGTCAAAAACACGCAGATGCTCTGATGAGGAGTACAGTTATAAAAAATGCAAGGAAAATGGCCAGTTTCTAAGAAGTAATTATGCCAGAATTCCAAGATAATGTTATTTGCTCAGTTTTCATACCAAAGTCAGGAAAGAACCCATACTTTACAGAAACAGACATATGCATTTTGTCCAATTTAAACTTCCAGTTGGATGGATATAAGAGGTCTTTCCTTGTGCAGATGTGTTCCCACCTTGAGTGTTAGAGCCAGCAAGGGGTAATCTGCTCATTGCAGTGGGGGTCGGACCAGATGACCCTTAGAAGTCCCTTACAACCTCAACTATTCTGT
>NW_008599459.1:0-1714 GCF_000691845.1 Merops nubicus
CAGCACTCCAGATGTCTCACTAGTGCTAAGGAGAGGGATCACCTCCATCAGCCCTGTTTTATAAGCCTTATAATACTGTGGTGACCAAGGTTATGTTTGTACCCTGGCAGAATGGAAACTGCAGGAATATTCATACATAGCATCCATAATCCATATGTGCTTATATTAAGTAATAACTTTACTGCGTCCAGCAAAATGTTTCTGCAAGCACTAATGGAATACTGAAATTGATGTAGAGGCAGGTGTGTGCCAGCAGCGTTCAATAAACACGCTGCTCTAAAGCAATTTTGGAGAAATTTTCAGATTGAGAAAAGATAGACCGTTTGCCTCAAAGAAAAAAAAAGAAAAGGTGACTACTTTAGACTGAGTAGCTTCTCTCAGCCCTTTGAAGCTCTTCCTTTTCTCAGATAAAAGGCCCATGTGACCGTGTACTTGACTTTTTCCCTGTTAATATCCCTGTCTTAGCAGGAAAAAGGAACAATAAAGAGAAGATGGCTTTTGATAACATTCAGGTAGTGATCTGGTCTGCTACTGAGCAGTGCTGTGATAGCGCAGATAAGGTTTTATCTTTGATCTTGATGAAATAATTGGTGCTCAGGATCCTTCAGTGATGCTCTCGTGTCGGTTGAAGATTTCCTTCTCCATTTTGGTTCTGTGCTGTTGAAGGGACCAAAGGGCTTGTTCCTGTTTGTGTCTCTGTTCTAGGGAGTCACTAGCAGACCCCAAGGACTCTGATTGTGGGGTGAAGGTGTTGTGGTTTGGGGACCATGTTAGGACAGGTGGCAGCTGTGTTTTGTTGCCCATCACTTGGGGATGTACGCTGAGGTGCCAGCTCTGAGCTGGCCACGCGTGGTTTCATCCCCTGTGCTCTGTCAGGCTGAGCTGAGGAGCACAGCATGGCTGTGGGGCTGCTCACAGGGCTGTTTCTTGTACTTTTCCCCTCACGCCTCGCTGCCGGGCGCCATTTTGTGGGGCTGCCGGAACCTTCCAGAACCCGCCAGAACCGGCCAGAAACGGCGGGCGCAGACCCCGCGAGACCCGGCGGGCGCGGCTCCTGCCTCCCCTCAGAGCGCGGCTCCCGCCTCCCCTCAGAGCACGGCTCCTGCCCCACGCCCACAGCCCGTGCAGGTACTTGTATATAGATAAATTTCCACCCCAATTTTCACACAAAAGGGCAGATGGAGCCTCACAACAAACTCTGTGTTCCCCAGGGGGGCTGAAGTCCCTGTGCCCTCAAAAGCGGGTGTGGAGACCATGGCGCCCAGCCCTGTGGTGTGGGCAGAGCCAGCTCCTCCCTCCCCTTTCCAGGTATCCCTCCAAGGTGGTGTCAAGATTTGGGAAGTGCTGAGACCTCTCTAACTCTGGGGGTGTGTGGGAACAATGCCATCCTTCTGCCTACTGACTGGAAAAAATTGGCCTGAATTTGGAGATCTATGTAAGTAATTTGTTCCTTCTCTTACTGCCCGTGGCTAACTACGCACACTCAGCCATTGTTATCAAAGATTGAGGGAAACTTTTTGAATACAAGTTGTAACTTAGAACTAATTTTTTAATATTTGCTGCTTTTTGGGTTTTTGTCATCACAGAAACTATATAAAAAGCCAAGTCCATAAATCAGAGCGATTACAAGAGGGAAAGATACTTAGTCTAATTATCCCATGCTATTTGTTTGGATGGGGAGGAAATATTCATCAGACTGTTGGTTTTTTTCTTT
>NW_008599459.1:1745-11351 GCF_000691845.1 Merops nubicus
AGGAGTAATTAAATATGTTCCCTAAAAGGTTTCTTACTCAACTGCATATTAACCATATTTGTGATTCCTATTTCACACATTATTAGGCTCTGAATTCTGGTGGCCTGAACAAGAGGAGCTAAAATCATATAAATTAAGGGATGGTATTAGAAGAGAGCAGTATAAACAGTCCAAAATAATGTTCTGTCTTGATCTCAGTTCCATTGTGTCCTGTAAGTTTTCATTCTTTAGAGAAATAAAGGTGATCAAAGGGCAGGAAAAATATGATGGCAATGTTGGGAGTCTTAGCTGAACTATATACTCATAACTTTTTTTCTTCCTAAATTCTGTTTTCAGAATAAAAAGGAAAAATAGCACCAGTTTAGCTGGGTGGATATTCACTTAAAAGAAAGGACCCGATTCCCTTCACACTTCTTTTGCTGCTTAACTGTTAACTGGGTTTTCATGGGCATAATGACTGGAAAATTATCTCAAAATGGTGGTTTTCTAGTCTCATTTTGGTGTGCTTGTTGTGATTTCTTGGGGAGTAAGTACATTACATGGAAATTGTCAAATTTAGTAATTAAAATGGTTACCCTTGCAAATCCTTTCTTGTGAAAACACCTGAAGCAGCGTTTATCTTGAAGTGATTTTTACCAGAATAGGTAGAAAAAAGGTGTCCATCATTTGTGACTATTGGTAAATCACCATCGTTAGCAGCTGCTGGGAATGGCCTAAGGCTCAGGAAGTGAACCAGGGACTGTAAACCTGGAACTATGGTAAAAATGATAATGCATGTTGAGAAGCAAGTGGCAAAGCTCTTCCAATAAAAGATGAATGCACTAGGTAAGCTCCTGAACTAATGCTATTTGATATACCTCAGCTGTTAAGTGGATTTTCCTCCCTTTCTACCTCCTAGGAAAATTTGGTACATAAACAGTGGATGTCTAATGTTTGTGATCCAAAATGGTTGTTCTCTGCAGGTGCTCTTGCTCTTATAAATAAATATAGTGGCAATTAGCTATTTGTCAATGGAATTGTGACAAACTATACAGTTCTAGCTGAATTACAACAGAAACAGCTATGTTGTAACAAAAAAAAACCCACCAGGTGAAGTGCAGTGCAATGTGCAACTGCAGTCTATACTTTGCAATTAAAAATAATCTTAAAGGAGTTTTAAAAGATGCTTTCCTCATTTTGAACCTTAGATTTTCAAAGGGCTTTAGAGAGAGATCTGTTAGATGGGATGTGTTCATGCCTTCTTGGGAAGGCTGCTTGGAAAATTACTGCTTCATGGACTCCACTGCTGGGGGAAAGTCCTTCCAGTACTTCTGATTTCACCCCTGTTCCTTCAAAATTATTCCAGAAAAGAAAGGCAGATCCCAAACAAACAACCTTATTAACATCTTTTTTCTCACTTTTAAAATTTCCAGCAGGCACCTATTGGTTTTTGGTTTTAAGTTAATGCAAAATGTTTATTTCCATGAAGAAACGTCTTCATCTGTCTGAGAGACATTTGGGCTGCACGTGTTGCTGCCGTGCACAGGAACATTTGCTGCTGCTCAGAGAGGTACAGCTCAGTTTGCAGGGTGCTTGTACAAACAGGTTTCTCCCCTTTGCCTTCTGGTCTCTCTTCATCACTTGAGTTTTCCAGGCACAGTCTTCACTCCGAGCAAAGACCATCTGCGTTTTGTTGATGCTCAGAGGAATAACACTTTGCAGATGAGAGCAGATTTCAGTCCTCCTTTCCTGCCTCGATGCTGGACTTGGTTTTGTGGCTGTGCCAGGGAGATTGGCAGAGGCTGCTGGGCCTTGCAAAATCATGCTGACCTCCACTCCTTTTATCCTTTTCATTTTGTGTATGAATTTCAGCCTGCCAGAGAAATGCCATTTATCCCACAGATGAGAATAAAAACGTGGTGTGGTGTGGTGCTTGAGCTCTAAGTGAAAGGGATTGATTGCTTCCTGGCCTCAGCCATTGGTGGGGTGTCTCTGCTCAAAGCAAAACTGGGGGGTGGAGAGAAACAATGCACCAAGGTGCTGTGAAACTCCTGGTGATGTAATTGCAGGGGTGGTTTTGGTCCTGCCACGCAGTGCAGCGCTCTGAATCTGAACATAAATATAGATATATGTCTGTATAGATGTATCCCCCCCTCCTGGCCGTGGAGCTTGTAGCAACCAGAAGAGGTTTCCCTCCAAACTTAGCAACGCCAGTGTGCTGACAGGAGAATTGAGTAAGGGCTGAAGTGTGACACCTCCGAAACCACCTCTGGGAGATTCTGGTATCGAGCAGCTCACAGCTCAGTCACACAGAGTACTACTATAAACCCGACACTTTTCTATGGTTTTTGCAGTGTCTAACAGCAGAGCTGCTATTTCTGGGCTGCAAGCCTTGCCTAATTCTCTGACACCTCATTCTTAACCAGGAATGCTGCCTCTGAAGGCCAAGGTGCTGCCGAGAGGAGCGGCACCGCCAGGCGCTGCGGCCGCTCCGGTCTGCTGGCCCCTCCCCTCTCGGCACAAGCAGAAGTGAGTAGCAATTGCCAAAACTCTCCACTTGCAAAAGCAGCTCCCAGCTCAGGGGCAGCAAGGAGGCCCCTGCCTGGGGCTGGCTGTCCCCGTGCATCTGTAAATGGTAGGTGGCAAAGTTCCTCAGCAGCTGTTATGCTTTAAAAATACGAGTTTCCTAAGGTTAAAGAATGCTGGTTCTTATCTGATGGTCTGGGCAATATATTACATGCTTGCATAAATAGATTTTACCTACTGCAAGACTCACTATTAATTTTATCGTGGCAGAGGGCTTACTAAATTGCAGGAGACAAGAATAAAGAGGAAAGTCCGACCTTTAACTAGAGCACAAAGGATTCATGTTGACGTGGAACTTTTTTTCTCCCTCTATAATGAATGTACAGTATTTTTCTCCATTACTAGCTCTTGGCTGTAGAAGTGAAAATATAGAGGCTGGCAAGTCAAGGCCATAGAAATGAGGAAATACTAGTACATAAACCCATTTGCACTAAAATATTAAACTTGTCCAGAAGATAAATAGTGGTGTTTGTCAGTAGCAGTAGGAGAGTGATGGTTTGCTATCAGCCCTCCTAGTTTGTCCCATGCAGAGTGTTGCCTGTGGACTAAGGGCTTGACAGATGCTCTCAGCCATCCTGGTCTATCAGGAATCAAGATTTTGTGTTTCAGGCTTAACTCAGTGGATCAAGAAAAAAGCCAAAAAGCAGACTTGACCATTCATTTGCTGCATATACAGGTTAATACAGCTGTAAATCTGTATGGCTTAGTCCACTTCAGGATTGTGTGGTCGTTAAGGGACTAATGGCACATGCTGCAGTGCTGGTGCCTGCTTGCTCCAGAGGAGGTGGTATGTTTTTTAAAAGAAATAATTAAAAAATCTACATTTCGAGTGTGAAGAATTGTAAAGATTGTCCCTACTTGGGGCCCACAGGATGGGCAGCTCAGGCAGCAGTGTTGTTCAAAGGAGAAAGTTTAAGTTTTATTGTTGTCTCCTCTGTGCCTCTGCCTTAAGCTGGCATCACGCTGGGGGAGCTGCAGCACACACACAAACCCTGCAGCTGGCTTCTGCCTCAGAGGGACACTGCTGCCCCTGCACCGTGCACGAGCTGAGGACAGGACCTGGAACCAACCTTTTCCCACCTTTCACTCGCTTCTCCTTCCTTAAGACAGCTGATGATGCAACCACAGGTTGTTAAACAATTTTAAGCAGACTCATTTTGAACCTTGTAAAACTAACATTTGATGAAGTGCAACACAGATCAATGGTAAATTTTGTGCAGTGGCTCAGTGGTATTGATTGCAAGGTTCAAAGACTTTCGGTATGGACTGGTTAAACATCTATAATCTTAAGGTTGAAACAATGCTTGGCAAATGCTAACAAGGTTGAAAAGGTGATGTGGGTGTGTTTGCTTCCTGCTTTGAAGTAATCTGCTGCTTTTCAGGAGGGGTGCAAACTGGTGGGTCATGCAGGAGACGCTCCTGGATCGATTTTAGTGGGTTGCAAAGGAGGAGACTTCTCTGCTGGTTTAAGTGGCAGAGGCAGCACGGCAGCGGTTGTGGCTGCTGAGCATGAAGGTGGCAGTGACCCTCCCTCAGCACCTGCGTTGTGCAACACGTGGCTTTTGCTTCCTGAGGTGATTTTGGCTGTTTCATGTGTGTGTGCACCTGTACAAGGGCTAAACCTGATCTGAGCAGGAAGGACTGTGAGTAGGTTCTCCCCCTTGCACCATGGCCCCTCCGTGCTTTGTGCACGTGGCCGCACAAGGTGGCCCTGGCCACGGGGTAAAGACCTGCTGGGGACTGCATCTGCCACAGTGGCTGCTTGGTAAGGCAGCTGGGAGTATAATTTAGCTGTATTTGGCTCTGGCACGCTAAAAGCTGGAGCCTGGCTCCAGCCTGGCCCCCTAGTGAGAGCTCTGTAATTTGTAACCACTCAAGGATGCCGGTGGCTCTTTCTCTGCCAGGCAGGTATCTGCCATGCTCTGCAGCCTGGCCGGATGGTGCACCCCTCCTGCCCAGCAGCGGGCTGGGAACGGGAAGATGTACAGCCAGGCAGGCAGCACTGCAAGAGGAAAATCAATACACATCAACCCCAGAGTTTTAATCTTGCCTTGTAACAACTCTGTATCTATCCATCCCCCATATACATGACAAATGGTGCGTCACTGAACGCTGCTTGCCTGCAAATCAAAGCTCTGTGATGCGCTGTAATGTACATAAATATGTATGCACACGTGAGGGGCGCTCCCCTCTCTGGGGCAGTGGGTGTGTATGTGCTCAGAAACAAACCCAGCCAAGCTCCCTGGCCAGCAGAGCCCCAGCAGACAACCAGCAGGGGTCAGGAGCTGTGCCTGACCCTGACAGTTCACGCTCCCCTTAGCTGGTCGGGTGACAGTCAGGCGCTGAGCAACTGCCTGTGGAGGGTTCTCGTTTCGTAAACCAGCAGCTCCCTCTCCTGCATGTATCCTGACAACAGCAATTAAAACCACAGCAGCACACCAGGGAACGGCTAAATATAGCATGGCCTGAAGTTATAAGCTTAAATTTCCTGTTTTTTTTTTGTTGCAATTCCTTTTTTTCACTCCTTATGGATGGTGCAGAATTTAAAGGTCAGGTGAGCAAGCTCAGGAGGAGGAAGAGGGATTCCTACTCTCTGCCACTGTGGCATAAGGAATAGAAACAAGTCCATAGGGGAATAAAGGATTCAAAATGAGTTTTTTCTAGCCTATGGTAAATAAAGCTGTTGCTAGTTCTGGGATAAGGAGGAGAAAGGAATGCTGAACTAGGAAAGCACTGGGGCTTGAGCACAGCCCACGAGGGGAGCTTAGAGCTGGGTGGCTCTGATGAAGATCAGCCCCAGCGAGTGGCCTTTGGTTGCACCTCCAGTGCTCTGGGATATCACAGAACCTGTGCAAAAAACACAGCCCTTAGGAGATTCTTCCCCTTTAGGAAACGCACAAAGAGGGAGAGCTTTGGGTCTTGAATGTCTTCATTCAGGACGACTTGTCACTGCTGCAATAACACAACTTTTGCTTGTGCAAAAATATATCCTTTATTTTACAGCAGCTGAATGGAGGAGAGAGCTCTCTCCCGCTCAGTGGTACACAGACATTTATGGGTGGTTTGGCACTTGGTTTAACAGCTTATGCTGTTAAAGACTTGACATCTTGTTTGTATTACCTAAATAGATAGATGCTGTTTCCGGGAGCTGTTGCTACTGCTGGGCTTTTATGACAGTCTTTATACACAGTTTCATTTTTAGCGTGGAGAGGTCACAGCGTTTCCCTAGCTCAAAATACCCGACACTGAGGAGAGAAAACAAATTTCATTAAATAAAAAAGGGGTCAGCATTGTACAGGCTGATTATTTATAAATAGTGCTGCCAGTCGATACCTGATGGTTTACTGAACTTAATGAAACTCCTGGTAGCCAAATGTGTATTTTAAGAAGGCGTTTGACCTTGGGCATCTCTCCTGCTGGGGGGGGGGTGCTGTCTGCTGCGTCAGTGGTTCAAAATCAATAACCTCCAGTGCTGCCCCGTTGAGGTCCTTGTACATAAGGGTGATATTGTAAAATGTGACAATATTCTGCTGACGAATGGCTCGATCCCGATATCCCTGTGGGGAAGGGTGGACAGGGTTACGTGGTGACTCTCAAAATGCACTAATAATGAATGAGGGAAGAAACTGCTGGGGATGCCATTTTATCCATTTAGTGCTTGAATCCGCTGCCCTTGCCTCAACCTTTCCTAACACAGTCCGTGGGTGCTTGAGCAAAGCCTGTCTGCTGTGTTTCACACACCCTGTGAGATCGTTAGGGCTTTGAAATTCATACTTTGTTGGTCTCCTGCTTTTCATAGTGTTAACAGAGTGAAGACCCCCGTACGTGGAAATTATTCTTGTCTGACTTATGGACAAAACTGAAGGTCTAGCCCAAAAATCAGTGCTCAACTCTCCCTTTTAGGGCTGGCTGGACATTCTGTGGTGTTGTCTATGAATAGATTGAGGAAAGTACCAGAGAGGCAGAAGAGCTGTCTGGTGTAGGAGCAAATAGAGGAGCTTCAGCATGCGGCATTTTTTGAGGTTGTTGGCACTGTTCACGGCCTGCACTGAACAAGGGTTTTCTGGGTTCCTGGTTTTGGAACTGGGATGTGTATCAAAGCCGAGATGCTGTATCAACTTAATATGAAACAGTCTGACAAATCTACTTATGCCCAACAGCTGTTCTGTAACTTGCCTTTTAAAACTGACAGACTTTCAGAAGGATAATGCAGATAGGTTCCTGTAAGCAAGCCTGTAATGGCTCCAAACCTCTGTCTCTGTAAACAGCCCCCAATGTCTTTAGCTCGATGCAGACTGACAGTAAGAGAAGCAATAAATGCAAGTGTATAAATAGATGTGTAATTGCAAATTTCCAAAATAACTTTTCTAATAACATCTTTTAAATGCTCTATGTACTAAAGGGCTCAGCGGGTCTCCTCATAACACAGAGAGTGATTAATTCAAATGAGAAACAACAGTCATGCAGACAGGCTTTACAGCTAATGAACAGGATGCATAAAATATGCTCTGCCTCACTGAGGTATTATTGTCATCTGAAGTTTTCTCAGACTCCTGTGGAATTTGTTTTGCCTTGACTTCTGGTAGCGCTGCTGGAGTTGGTGAATCGTTGGTGCTTTGTTTTGGGGCTTGAACTAGTTCTCTGTGCAGATTTTTACAAGTTTCTTTTGCACTGGTCTGAGTTATGCAGGTATTAAGTGAGTTGCACAGAGGAAAGGTTATGCCAGCAGCACAGGCAGTAGACAGTAAATGGCATTCCTACATAACTGTGGGTTGTCAATCATAGGCAAAAACAATGGACCTGTAAATCCCTTTTTTTTTCTGCTAATAAGTCTTAGAAGTTTGTATGTTACCTGTGCAATGTGTTTTTAAATATATATCCTGGGCCTTGACAAAGGGGGCTGCCTGCCTAGCCTGAAGGAACCTCACTGAGACACTTCTAGATGATGAGCAATAGGGACTTCCTGATGATCTCTGGCTGCCTTCTGCCAGAGGCTGGGGTGGTGTCTCCAAAAAGAAGACATCCCAAAGCGTTGCCTCTTTGCAGAAGCCTGGGTGCTTTGGTCTTTCAAAGTAAAATCTTCATGCATGAAGAAGAATCCAGTCTCCTTTGCTTCTGTATGTGCTTGAAGTAATCTCTTACTTAAAGAGCACGTTTTTGGTAGCTATGAATGGTTCTAGACCTGCCTGAGTATTTCCCAGGACTTGAGTGTGTAAACAGAACCAATGTCCCTGCATCTATTGCAGACATTTGATATGAGTAAGTGCCTTGCTGTGCTGAAATAACAGACCACAAGGTACATTTAGTCTGTGCAAAAACCCAACTCCTTCCCCAGCCTGAGCAATAAGTGTTGCTGGGAAAATCTCTTGAAAGGCAATCCCCTTGGCAAAGCCTAGGACGTGGTTTTCTTCAGGGAGCTCTGACACTGAGGCTATCCTGGACCATGTGCAGAGCATCTCCCAATATTCTCTACCTGGAGCTTCAGTGAACTCATTCAGCAGGGAGCACTTCCTCTCCCTTACTCAATCAAAAAGCGTTTTTTGCTTTTACAGAAAAGATTTGCTACCTTGAAAAAAAAACACAGGCAGAAGAAAACAGAAGAGAAGTTGCTAAAGAGATAAATGACAGACTCAGCCTTAAACCCTGCACTGGCAATTTATTTGCAGAAAGCGTTCAGGGAGTGTGAAGACAGGACATCTGTTTCATGTTATTCCCAAAGCAACCTGCTTATTCAGCTGCAGACATCCCCACCTGCTCCTCTAATGAGCCCACATCTCCCTGTATCCCTGCTCACCCCTTCGAACCTGGACAGAGCTGCCTGCAGCAGGGAGGCACTGCCTAAAATTTAGCACAGGGTGAACCCTCCTCACAGGTATTGGAGTCTCTAACTGCCACGCTGCTGGACTTGTGGGTGGCTACATGAGGCATCGCTGTACGTGGCCCTGATGTAGGATGCTGTATGTGAAATTGGAGCAGTCTTGGGGACTGGGAGGAGTTTGGGCTCTGGCCTTCAGGAGGGTTTTTCAGCATGATCCTTTTCTAATGCACTGCTGGTGTCTGACATTTACGATCGACCGCTTACGCAAACTGAGGGGTAGCTGGAAGAAACTGAGGGGTTTTTTTTTTTTTTCTCCTCGTGCTTTAATTTTGTAAAGTAAATATCAGGAAGAAATGCTTTGCAGGTGCTTTTGAGCACAACGCTTGGGGAATGCAGTTCAAATCCTTGGCCAAGGCTGCAGTCACTGTTTCAAAATTCATATGACTTTGGTGAAAACTCTGGAGCAAGTCCTTGCAGATGCAGATCCTCTCTTTCAAGGAGAAGGACCTTTGGTGCACTGTTTTTCTGGTGCTAAGGACTGCTGTTAATTTGCTGTTCACTTTTGGTTTTGCCTTTCACCAGCCACTGTTTCCTAGGCTAGTCTTGACAGGAGAGGACATGTCTCTGATGGATTCACAGGAGAACTCAGTGCAGGATCCTTAGGGTGTGGGCAGTGATTAAGGAAAATAAGTGGAAAACCTGAAATTCCTTGCATTGGTACCTTCCAGTAAAGATATAGAGTAATTTAAAGAATGTGATAAACTTGATGTACTAGGGCTTCCAACCATTTTCCCAGCAAAGAGCTCTTATTCCTTGTTGGTGTTTCATTTCCTTTGCCACTAATTTTTCAGGGGGTCAGGGAAAATATCAACAGCACATGTTTGGTGCCAACACAATCCTGGCTGTGGGCTGGGGATGAGCTCCAGTGGTGGCTGCAGACTGTCCTGGGTGATGGCTGGAGGCACCAGAGCCACTTTGCTTGTGCCTCTGCTCCCCGTGCCAGTCGTGTCAGTGGCCCCCACCACGTGCCAAAAGCAAGCTGAGTGAGCAAGCTGAGCTAAGTCTGATGGCTCTGGCAGAGGGCAGATGATGACCAGGAAGCTTTTATAGAAATGCTGGGATTCTGCAACAGGAAATGATGTGTCTGTTTTTGGGCCTGACCAGGTGAAGCTCGGCAGCGGTAACGCAAGGAAGGATGGCAGGGACTGGCTGGAGAGCAGCCC
>NW_008599460.1:0-40282 GCF_000691845.1 Merops nubicus
ATGGGGAGGGCAGGAGCCGGGATTAGCGATTGCTCTTTACCTACCCACCCCTTCCCCGGCCCCAGCTGGCTGTTTAAAACGAAAGCTATAAACCCATTAGTACAAAGACAAATGAATCTCATACCCTGAGGCATTCCTTCATTCAGAACTGGCCTTAACTACTTTTCCAACCTTCCTCCCTTAAAACCTTAATCTTTGGGGTTTTTTATTGCACAGTAGCAGAGTCTGGCAAAATGCTTGAAAATACAGTCGGTAAGGAGATTTTTGGTAAAACTCCATCACCTCACTTTACACATATTCAGGTATATACTTATATATGCGTGTGTGTTCAAATAGCTATATAAACCTCTGTCAGCATGTCTGTCTAAATATATGATCAGATATGTCTTCCACACTCTTCGTATATATACACATTTATTTTTCTTTAATACAATATGTTAGGCACATATAGTGTCAATTAACATTGGAAACCAATTCCGTATTATAGCTAAGTTTAATATGATACGATTCTCTGTGTCCTTGATTTTACATTAATGCTGAGCACATGTGAGCCTGTGGATCTGCAGCCAATGTGAGTTACTTCCCCTTTGCAGCTACACGGGGTGTAAAAAGTAATGTGGCAATACTGTGGTAGCTATAAAGGACTTGCCACAGCAGCATGGTGGGAAGGGCTTTGAGGAAATTGCAAGTGAAAATTAAAATAAGGTTTATGGAGTTTTTGTGTGTGTTTTTCTTTTCTAGTGACAGAAACTGCCGTAGATACTGATGAGATAGTACAGAGGAAAATACTGTGTGCTGAATTGAATGGAAGGTGATCCATTTAGATGATGCAAATAAATAAAGTTGTTTAAAGGTGAATCCAACCAAATTAAATATGACTGAGTTATACTTTTGGAAACATGTTTGAATGTGCTATTAAAACGTGAAAATAAAAGTAAAGGAACACTATTTAAGTCACTTGGTTTTTAAATTTCTGTCACAATCAACTCTTTCCTATTCAGCTCTAATTTGCAATTTCCTGCTGCTGATTATATACATATATATAAATGTGTTAACTAGCCCATAGTTTAAAAATGTATTTTTAAACTGAGAGGAAAACTTGAGCTTCTTTTGTATTAATTTTGTCTGACTTACTCTTGGCAACTCACACCGCTTCCCACTAGTTTTATCACCTTTTGATTTTTCAGAGTTTTTCTTGGAGTTTTTCACTTTCCACATGTAAATAAAATTATATCCTGCATGTGATAGATTGTGTTCATGAATCAAACACAGGACTTTCAATCAAAATCATATGGATTATAATTTAAAACACTTCTAAACTAGTAGGCCCCTTTAGTACACTCTGATCACTGAAGCTGAGCAGCCATCTGCATGACTGTGCAGTTTATCCCTTCAGAGCACAGGCATCAGAATCAAGGGAAGGTGCTTGATAGCGACTGGTTGGGTTTTATGAATATGGCCATCTACTCCATTAAAATCAAATGTAGCCACAGACATTTCCTTATATGACAGCTGTTTCTTAATCAGGGCTCACGTCATAGTCAATGTAGTTACAGATTAGTAAAGATTTTGCCCTTAAGTGAAAGTCCTTTTATTTGGTTTATGCAGTTTATAAAAATCTAGCTGGACTATAACACATTAAGTATTCTCCTGTATGAAAATCAGCCAAGACCAGGGTAGATTAAGTTAGTTTTTCTTCATATCATGTCGCTTTGTTGTGAATAATCCTGAAATCAAGGGTGATAGACACCTGACATACCATTGAGCATGACTGGAGGCTTTTCAAGCAACTGATGGACCAAGATGCACAATTGCTGTTAAGGTTGAAAGGAGTTCTCAGAGTAAGGTTATGATTTGCCAATGCAGCTAAATTATCTAGGAGTCTAAGTCTTGATGAAAGACTTCTAAATCTCTTCTGTGCTTTGGAAAATTATGCCCTACATTCATTAGTCTTCTGTGGATGTTTCCAGCTGCATGTTTGAAACAGAGGATATGCCAAGTTGATTATGTTTTCTAAGACAACCTAGCTTTTCACTGTAAAAGAGGCCAAAGAGGGCAGTGCAGCACAAGGTGACAAGTTTTAAGTCTCAGAATAGTCACAGATTAGCACAAATTGCTTTCGTAAACAGGATTTTGCAGAGACTGGAGCTGTTAATTGTTATTGTAATGCACAACATTTTAATTGAGTTAATCGGCACAAAATGTTTTTCTCTATTGACTGAGATAAAATGTCAAAAGCTCTTTGATGGCAATTGGAATTACAGTGGGCAACCTTGACAATAGAAGTCAATGTTTTACAATGTGCTGCTGTTTAGATGTGTTTTCTGGTGAAAGGAAACATAATGTTGCTTATCTCCAAAGTATCCATTTTGCCTTGAGTGTCTCAAAGCACCCTCACAGATTTGTTTTTTTTAAGTTTCAAATGGCTGTAGATAGAAGTGAAAGATAAGATGACTCAGGTTAAATCCGCTTTTCAGGGGAAACCCCATTGGCACACTCTTAGCACAGGCCTAATCTTTCACCAGAACATGCAGGGCTTTGCTTTGCATATCACCCATGGCTGCGTGCCTGCATGCAAGGGGACAAACAAGCTCAGGGAAGCAGCAGGATGGTCAGCAAACAGCCAGGTCCATCCTTCCTCTCACTGCATCCCACCTTGTGGTGCTGAAAAGCCACCAAAGAGATGTGAAAAAGATAAAAAAAAAGGTTCAACTGCCGTGCCAGATACTCTGCAGGTCAAAGAGAGACAGTCCTAAGGCCAAACAGAAATTTAGCTGGAGACTGTGACATGCTGCCTGGCTTCCAAGTCTCCAGGACATTGAGAAAAATCCGACTGCTCTGTTTGGGAGAGGTATGAGGTCCTCCAGCTCCCAGCTCCATTCCACTGGGTTTGAAGGAGGTCCTTATGGTCATTTTAGCCCATCTGTTACATGCCCATCCATTGAAGCTCCTCAAGTGAAAAATAAGCCAACTGAATCTGCAGCAAATAGGAGGGCAGCTCCTGACCCTCTGCAGAAGCACGCTCCTGAACGGTGAAGACCCGGATGGCTGCTGCCAGTGTCTAGTCATGCCTGGCTGCAGGTGCCACCCTGCCAGATCAGGCCACCTCCTGCAGGCAGGCAGGGGAAGGTGTGTGTGAAGAGCAGGCAAGGGCATATCATCTCCTCCTCCTCCTCTTCCTCCTCCTCGAGACAGTGCTCACAGCTGCTGGTGCCTGCTAGCACTGGCAATATACACAGCTTGTGCTAACAGCAGGTGAGCACACCAAGTCTGCGAAGCTCAACCTGAAATGTAGTTCTGGCTTTCCCTTTTTATTATGGCATATCGTTTTATCAGCCCAGGGGGGTTCAGTTCTCTTCAAAGTTACAGTTATAATTTAACTTCCAGGAACGCAGTTCCCAACTTTGTTCAGAGACAGAAGTTTCTCAGCAGTCCTTCAGTATCAGAGAGTGCTGGAACGCAGCCACAGGTCAGAAAACACTGCCCAGGAAAGAGGGTGATGAAAGTACCGACACTTTTGTTTAAACAATTTGCCTTCCTTTTCCCCTCGAGGAATAGTTTATAAATCCTATACCTGTCAAAGCGGTGCCAACACACTACTCAGACAAGTTTCTATTTTTGACACGAGCATGTGTTTGGCTGCACTTCCAATAGCTGGCTGAAGCTGTATTATTATGTGATACATGCAGACAGAGCATCTCTGCATTCCAGCGACCACCATCTGTGACTGGGCAGGTCACCCACTCAAACTAAAAGTGTTGAGGCTTGATTCTCAATCCCTTGTTAATTAAACATTAGGAAGCAGATGAAGTTGTTTTGTTTTGTTTTTCTTTTGACGGCTTGCAAAAACTCTTCCAGCAGACTGGAGGGAAGGAATGAACTTGAGTAATAAAGTCAGGCTGAGGTTACTGCAAGCAACAAGCACAAGAGAGGTCTATGCGGCCAAATAGTCCTGTTTCTCTAAATGATGATGTTAAGTGAAGAAGCTCTGAGGCTACTCTCATTATGTTTGTGCTGGAGCACCTGCTTTTCTTTACATATTTTTTATGTAGTCCATCAAAGATCACGTTTGGACACTATCATCTTTCAAGTACAGGAAGAAAGAAGGAGAAGGGTGACGTAAAGCCATTAAAAAGTTATTTTCAGGAATCAAAGTCCTCATAAAATATTTTCATAAGATTGGATCAGTTTCATCTGTTCTACCTTTCATTCATTCTTCTACCCTAGGTTGAACTTTTCTGAAATAGAGGTGTCTGGCAACATATTTCATTGGGTTAGCTAGTATAGCATCCGATAAATGAAGTGGTTTAGTAAGCAGAGTGCCTACCAGGCCATCAGTAGTAAATCCACAAAAGGTTAATGAAGCCTGAAGCTACAATTATTTTTTTTTGATGGCCTCTCTGCAACCTCTTTGAAGGAGAGTCTCTGTGGTGTGAGCTGCAGAGAAACCTCTCCAATGGAAATGAGCTATGGCTGGGAAGCAGGGGCAAGGAGGGAGAAGTGATGGTGGGAGCAAAAGCAGGATGGAGTCCCAGGATTTCTTTTTTAACATGATTTGGGGTTTTAACCTCCTCTCTTCTTCAAAACCCTGTCTTCCCACAGCAGTCTAGCATGGAGAACTTTAATTTTTTTTATTATTATTTCTTGCTTTTAAGTTTGATTCACACGTTTGTTTGTCCCTTGGGAAAGGTCTGGTCTTCTCTCAGTACTTTTTTTAATGTCTTTGAATTAAGGTGGAATTGGTTTTCCATCAGCAAAAGAAAAGGCAGATCCATAGGCAGTTTCCTAGGATGCTTGTTCTTTGGAGTTACATCAGAGAAGTAAGATGTATGATGCAGTTGGCTTTCATTCATGTTGTAGGATATCACCTAGGTACAAAAGGATGGGTCTGCATGACCAGTCAGCTGTAATAGTCAGTGAAGATACAGGCTCAGTTTCTATACAGCTTTTTCATTGACTGTTTTCAGTTATTTTTTCTCTTGACCAATACTTTTTATGCTGACTATACAACATTCCTTTTTATTTTTATAGTATTCTGTGTTGCTAAGTGATTGCAGTGATTCTTCATTGCACATTACTACAGAGGAAATGAAAAAATCTTCACAAGTAGTTAATTGTACAGGACAGAGCATCACCACAAAGGTTTGCAAAATTAAATTGATCTGGCCTCATCACAGGAAGTCACTTCAGAGTGTTCAAATGTTAAAAGCTAGTACAAAAAACAGAAAGACAGGCAGTTATCTGGGTGAACTTACATTGGCAAAGGGAGGTGAGAGAAAGAAGCGATGGTTTTGCAAATATGTGACAGAAATACACAATATGTTAAATCGTAAAAAGCAGGAGGTGGTAAGATTTTGTCAGCTGAGACTTAGAGCTCTTTGGAACAGAGGCTGTCTTCACATGTTGCATTTTTATGTACTTATAAATCAAGTTCTGAGCTCAGACAAAGGTCTTTTTGCAGCCTCACCTATCTGCATCTTTAGTTCTCCAAATACCTTTCATAAAATGCCCAAAAGTCATGTGGGTTTAAAAACAGCTCAGGTCTAAAAATAAAGAATGATGATAGATGGCAGAAAAATGAGCTGTGGCAGGTAGATGTGCTGTGACCAGAGCAACTGGTCTGTTCTTATTTTGAATCAACATTAATTAGCTAGAAGTGGGAGTAAATAGCATCTTAATAGAGAAATATTATGAAGGGACCTGCAGAAGTTGTAGGGATTAATTAGATAATCTTCATAAGGCATTTTGAATATGAGTACTTCTTTGCATACTTTCACTTAATTAAACATTTATTTCATCTAATAAAAGCTCACTATAAAGAATTTATATTTTTATCAGTCAAATAAATGTGCAAAAATTTTACTTATACCTATAAATTTTTTTCTTTCATTTTCAACGTACATAGAGGATGTGTCTCTGTGGGTATATGCCTGTCTGCACACGTGTGTATATGGGAGTAATAAAATATATGCAGGCGCATATGCACTCACACAACATCCCTATTGGGACTGAACGAAGAGCAGTTTTCTTAGAAAACCAAGAGTTTCCATCACCTATTTTTTATATTCACAGAAGTAGTAAGAGAAATGAAGAATGGACATGTGCAGGTGAAAACACATTCCATTTTACAGTGGTAACTTCTCTTTATTAGAATCTGGATGGGAAAGAAGAAAACAAAAATCTATTGTTCATTTTCGCTTTGATCATCATACTCATAATTTTACATACCACATGCTTTCCCCTTCCAAGGGCATATATTGTATTTATTCTGCAGCTGCAATATATTGATTTTGGACTGCTGAGCTCAGTTCAGATGAGTGACAAACTAAATAAACTGTCGGGTGACTGATAAGTAATCGTGTTTAATCTCTTGGCTCAAAAATAAAATCGCATAACTCATTTCAACAATTTTAGTTTTGGTACTCAGTCAAGAGCATCCAATCATATTCTTTTTTTTTTTTTCTTATAAAAGTAAAGATCAGTAATAGAATAGAAACATTCACGGAAACTGCTACAATTCTGCATTCTATCTCTACGCATGGAATTATTCCAGATTTACACTAGTGCATCCATATAATTTCAGCTGAAAGTTTTAATTAGATACAAATATTCATCTGCATTTCTTTTGCACTGTACTTGTTGTTTAGTAACTGAATAGATCATTACTCCTTTTTAACAGCTGTGGTGTTTCCTATGCCTTCATCCACTGAATAAACACCAGATTACACAACTTCTTAATGCAATACTCTGAGCTTTAAAAAACAGGTGTCAGACCTGTCTTCCTGAAGAAATTAAATGTTATTGTTAATGATAGCAATTTATCAATAGATTTCATATAGAAAAAAATATTATATAGTGATAGAAATATACATTTATTTCTATGTTTGTATTATTTTCTTAGGTGTCCTATCACGGGGAAACTGTAAGTGATGGTAAACAGTGTAAATCTTGCCACATGCACACTGAAATCTCAAGGCAGTGAAAGTGAGTCTTTTTGAAATGCCAACTACAATATTTAACCCAAAACCTCATTGAGAGGAATGCATTATAAGGCTGGAAAGTTCTCCTTTTTCTTGACACAGCAGGACAGCACACCCAAGATCTTACAAACTGTATCACAACACAACAGTATTAAATGAATTGTGGCATACATACTCCAAGGCAGCTGAGAGCAGAATGTGTTCCATAAAATCAAAGCTCATGCAAGCTCATGCATTGCAAACCATTAGACTGCTTGAAACCATCCTGTGTCTGTAGGAGGTGAGACTGCAACGTGGCTAGGCATACTCAAGCTCATTTTTCCCTGACTGTAGTGGCTACAGCACCAGTGAAGTCCTCCAAGAACCTGACATCTCTGATGCAACAGATTTATTACTGTCTTAACCTGAGCTGGCTTAAGTACAGTTAGAGCTGCCCATGGGCACTGGACTCACTGTTGAGTTGCAGTAGAAGAAGAGTCATTGCCAGCTGACCATTTTTTACTGAAGAGAAATAATTGTGGATCTCCTTATTGTAGGTGTGTGTATAATCATCCATTTTTAACACCTTTTTTTAACACAGTAACAATTGTGGGGCATTGCTGAGATCTTTCACACACAGACATGCCTGAATACAGTACAGGAATAAAACTGCCTGAGGAAAAAAAAAGTCCAACTAATTCCTAAAAAAAAGTACCAAATAAAAATTACGATTTCTATTTGTAGTTGGGAACAGGAGTATGTGTAGTGATGTGGCTACTGGCTGACTGAATGGCATGGAATGCAAGGAGAAAGTATATGCTTCTGAATGACTTATTGAAAAAAAAATCCAGTAAAATGGGTTTGATAAAATGTCAGCTGAACAGTAATTTGTCAGGGTTTGTTCCCACTTCATATGCTAAAGGAAAAGCAAGTTTCGGCATGGAATGGTTTCTTGAAAACTTCTCATTAAGCACATGTTCAGAGGTTTTTTTAGCATTTTCTGGTTAGGCAGGCTGTAGGTTATCTAAACTGAGGCATTGGTAAATATGTTAAAAAATTATCAAACTTTCCAATAACCTCGGGCTAAACTTGAGTTTGGTCCTAAAGAAGGAGACTGTGATAACAGCACAGTTCAGACAATTAAAATACAGTAAGGTTCCCAGCAGAGGTGACTGGCTGTTTGAAAAGTGCTGTAGCACACAATTTATGACATCCTTTATTTTAACACTGCTCAGTATATCCTGTAAATGCTTTAATGTGCTTAAGTCAGTTTATTCCTTTGTTAATGGTCTGTGATTGCAATCAGGCATGCCCCATAGACAGCTTCACACTTCCGCGTGAGGTATTATTTGATAAAAACCCTAATCAATAAATCTAATTTCTTCTCTTGCCAGATACGGTTACATAATGTGTTTTCAATTTGGGCCTGGATCAGTTTCCTGGAATGCTGAATAATCTGTGAGAATTTGTAAGCTTTACGCTAAGTCAGCATTGAAGATCATTTCAGCTGGACTCTAAAAGTTGTTTTGCAAAAATAAAATAAGATTGTCTTTGAAACAATCTCATCTTTCTACAAGATTTTAAGGATCATTGAAAAGTTTACAGAACTAAATGAGAAAAGCATATGTAGTGCAGAGTGTTGCTTCCAGAGTTTCTTTTCTAACCACATTTTTAATACGTCATCATATATTATAGAGTTATAGAATCATAATCAAAATAAATACTCTCTTTGGTCTAAGATTGAGTGACTACTAGAAGCTGAACAGCTGGATGGCACATTATTTTAAAGAGTATGGATTCCAACAAAAAAAATCTTACAAAAGTTACTACTGTAAATTTTATTAATCTTTCAAGCTTTGGGGAAATGGCTTGAATGGCCCAGACCTTCATATGATAGATCCACTGTAAAAATGAGAGCTGCTAAAACATGAAAATTCTGTCCCTTGCAATTGCTTCTATTTCAATGTTTCACTATTTTATTAATCATTTTCACAAAAAGGAAATTCTGTTAAAAATGTGCTTGGGAACATAAGTTCTTTCAATAAATGTCCTTTAGGTTCATCTTCTGCTGAGTATTACATCTCTTCTGTGTCATAGGATCTTCTACAAATTGCATTTCACTTTCCAGCTGAATGACAGAAGTCATGCTGGTAGAGGTCAGTGACAAAAGGGTATTTCCTTTTTTATAATAATACATTTAGAGTCCAACCATAAGGATTTTGAATGGTATCCAAGGAAAAGGTGGAATTCCTCATTTTCAGCACATGTATCTGGGCCAGTTGTAGCTTTTTTTCTAGGATGTTCTACTGTAAAAATACAGAGATAGTCTTTTTGCTAGACAAATTGGCTACTGGCAGCCCTTGGTGGACCCACGGCTGGCAGCCCATACTGGGCTGCCCTAGAAGCAATACCTGTAAAGTCTAGACACTTCGTACTGTGTCTCAGTTCTGATTCAGGGACTAAATTTCTAAAAATTACATATTTCATCAGCTCACCTGAGAAAGAAAGGGAATTATATAAATATCAGAAAATAGTGACTCATGTTACACTTAAACAGGTTCCTCAGAGAAGTGATATTAGTCTATCTTAGTTGGCTGTCAGGGGAGTTGGCTGTCAGGACATGGAAATGAAGTAGAAAACCCTACAAAAAGCTGTTTCAGTTTGTGATCTTAGCAGTTGTCCAGAACTTTAGGGATCTTGCAGATTATTTCCATTGGAGGAAGATATTGATGTCACTCCATCAACCAAAATGTATGCAGCTCTGTTTTCTTCAAAAGCATACAGTTTCAAACAACTAGAGACCATTTCCTTACCACTGGTATCAAATTTTTCTTCTGCCAGAACCCTCCAAAGGACCCTCCTCTTTCAGGGTCCTTCTTTGGGGCACTGTTTGTGTGAATAATCAGGATGTCTTGATGATTCCTCTACAGGTTATTTCTGAGCTGAGATGTGCAGCTTGATTTTTCTCTTACTTGCACATATTTACACATACACATTTGTTTATTCTGCTGGACAGTTTAAAATCCCAGGGAAGTACAAGTGGGTTGTTGTGGTTTTGTTTGTTTGTTTGGTGTTTTTTTTTTTTGTTGTTTGTTTGTTTGTTTTGTTTTGTTTTGTGCTTTTGTTTGTTTGTTTATTTCTGACTGAGATAAATATCTGAGTCAATGCTTTAGATATGGAAAACACTGTTATGTGGAACTTAAATGAAAGGAGTGAAGACTTTCAGTTAGATTTAGGCCATTCTATAGCAATATTAAATGTATTTACTTGTATCAGAGGCCTTTCCAGTGTAATGACTCATCATTTGGGGCTATATTTGCTCCTCCATCATTCTCAGAAGACAAACTGCACCTTTGAGTGATGAATGCTTGCTTATTAGGGGGAAACAATGCTGTAAATGTCCAGCAGCTAGCTGCTTAAATATCACATGGGGATGGAATTTTTCCAGATGAAAGCCTGAGATTTTCCATGGATAATAAGTGTGTGTCCTTGGGAGGTTTAAACATACTGAGAAGAGTTTCCATCCATTGTGATAAAGATCAGAATTAATAAAGATCAAGGGTCACCTCAGAAACTTTTTATTTCAAGATATGGAAAGCACCACAGTTAAATATACTCAGTAGATATCATCACTAGTCTCAGAGCACTTAAAACAGGAGAAAAAGCATTCCTCTGCAGTCAAGTAAATTACCAGCATAATCTAATTAAGCACACTATTTTGTAACAAAAATAGTCTATCTAATGAGAAAAATAACCTCCTGGTGCTTATGCATGTGATTTTATATCTCAACTGCCAGTCCTTAGACCAGCGTACAAATAATATAGCATAAAAAGATGTATTGGCACAATGAGGTTCAAGTTTTGCTGACCATTTAAATTAAGACTGTTTCTAGTTCAGAGTTATTCTTTACTGTTGTTAAGAGTTTTTGCAAGCTCAAGTTACTTACAGCCTGTCCCCTGTGTAAAACTTTGTTTTCCAATTCAGTTCAATTTTATTTTATACTGATCCCTATACCACCGTCATTTCATAATCCTATGCAGCTACATTATATCACTGCCAAATATATCTATAGAACACTATAGAGTGGTAATCAAAAAACCCTTGAAGGATGGTTCAGATATTCAATATGATTTTCTATTTATATTAAAATTTGAGGTAATCTCTTTCTATTCAAGAACACTATTGATTTGCAGATATCTATTGATTTATTTGGGACCTTTCCACAGTATAGGATTTGCTCGGTAAGGTGCAAAAGGTGGAGTATGAAATATAGTTAGGTTTTCAGTGTGAAAAAAAGTGGCATACAATAGTTTAAAGTGATGATGTTAAAGTTAGATCTTTCCAGAGCAATCAAACTTTCATCATTGCTTACATAAATTCAGTGTATATGCTAACAGTTCCCACTGCAGCTAGACTGATGGGAAAAGAAGCTATTTCTTGTCAAATGTTTTGGGAGAAAGACAATTTGTATGACCAGTATATAATCAGGATGCATAAACATGCTTTGCCAGAAGATGACATTTCTGAGAGTAAAGACCCTTTCTATGATTGTCATACACCATGGTAATGTTAAACATATTTTCATTCCCTCTTACAAGGACTTATGCATATTATGAGCAAAGATGGTTGTATGATGCAATCACACTTGCAAGCACACTCATAATACGTAATAAATTATATACCTTTACATACTGCATATCCTGCCACACTACAGTGTGTATTTCTGGCTAGTCTCAGAGGCCTCAGAGACAGAGATAAGAGAACTCAACCTCCAGTAAAGATTTTGAACGATATTTATGTGACTCGTGTTAATATAGGGAAGTTAATTTATGGGCAAGTGGTACCATCCAGTCTCAGAAGCACAGGCAGATAAGAATCTTATCGGTCATGTGATCAGCCTCAGACTTCCTTGCATGATCACTCTTACTTGCTCTGTACTTTCCCAGCTGCCAAACGTAGCACAGAATAGCTCATGTAGGAACAAGGTATTTTCAAATTGCTAGAGCCATAGCTGAACTGCAGAACTTAGGTCCCAAACTACTCATGCTAGAATGTGTTTTGGATATAGTATAGCTGCACTGCAATGATCAGAGAATAAAATAGGAGGAAATCTGGTTAAAAGTCTATGTCTTGTGTTTGTTAACTCTTTTCTTTCCATTAATTTATTACATTTTCAGTTATATCCTAGTAAAATAATGATATATAATCTATATAACATTCCTATATAATACATGCACATAAACACATGAATGTATAAAATTATAAATATATAAATATTTATGTACCTGTCAGTTTAAAAATTGTGTCATCTATGAAACCCAAATCCCAAATGGTTTATATTCCACTTAAGAAGAAATTAATTCACCTAGGTATTATGCTGTTTGTCTTGCTAATAATCTGGTTGGTACCCAGTGTCAGTGTATCTAACACTTTTCTTGAAAAATGATTTCTAGAAATCAATTTTACTAGCAGTTCTTTGACTTTCTAGACATGTGGGCCTTACACAGAAGTCTTTAGCATCCTTGAAAAATATTTTTCCTTTGCTTGTTGTCTTCTACCCAGTAAACTGAGAGCTTGCTTTTAAGTTACTTGATGCTTACGGTAACATGAGACAATCAGCATACATCTAGCAGCAGGACTTCAAAGAGAAATCACTGTTTCCCCTGCCAGTCCTACTCCATGCACAGCAGCTCCTGGAAGCAGCTGGGTTGCTTTGAACTCAACTTTAACTTTACTTCAGAGACAACTTAGGGCTCTGGTATAGGATGTTAATTGGCATAGCAAGGTGGTGTAACCCACTGGTGAGTGGGTGTTAGAGGGCCCCCCCCGTGCAGACTCATAGCACATGTGAGTTGCTATAGTCCTTGACCACAGCTACCTACTTCTTCAGTTTGTGCTGGAGTAACTTATGCTTTTACTTCTGACCGTGCCTAGCTGAACCTTAATAAATAACTCTTACTGCAAACTGCTGGGCCACCTGGAGCTTGGATCTGGGGGAGCCTCACTGATCAAATTAAAGTTCTTTGAGCAGAGGAAGTGCACAGGTATGAATACCAGTGGCAAATAATTTCTTTTCCTGTGTTTTTTTCCCCATAGGTACAAGTCCCATGACCATTCACGCTCAACATCTATTGATTCATGCTCCTCTTGAGCTATATTTAGGATTAAACCAGCTCATTTCTTCTGAGAGAAGACTGGCTGTGGTTATACAGATGATTGCCCTGGGGGCTGCAATGCAGTCTTCACCTTACTTCAAGCACTTTGAACTGAGGAAACAGATGGGTGCCAAATGGCAGTCAGAAGCGGTCTGGGTCAAGTGATGTGGTGGAGATGCATCCAGACCAGTCTCAAAGGGAACAGCCATGGGCAGAGCCAGTGCAGACCTCCCATGGTCAGGAGACCAAAGGTTCCTTCTCAGAGGGAAGATCCTTAGCAGCAGATATATTCAGACTATGCTGGTAATTCATATGGAATCCATAACATTATGAGGCACGACTCCTCAGTTTCTCCTGTGAATGCCTCAGGGCCAACTTGTCCTTGTCAGCTGTGCTTGGTCCTTTCAAGGCAAGAAGCCTTTGAAAGCATCAATATGTGATAAAGGGGGGAGGGGAGGGACAGAGCAAGGTGGAGGCAACTGGACTGATAAATACCAATCAATAAATCATGATCAGAGGAGGAAAAAATATGTTTTATTTGTGTTTGAGCCTATAATTAAATTCTTTACAAGTGACACAAGAAGAATTTTCTGGCACATCCTTGCACAGAATTTTAAACAGAGTATACTGGCTCAGAGTTCACATCTTCTTATCAACTCTCCCTTCTTCACCTTGCTCCTGAGTGCGTATCATCTTTACTAAGTCTGAAAGTAGATAGCTAAGATTTGGTCTATAATTCCTAGCACAAATATGTTCATCTGACTAACCAGAAAATTATTTTAACAGATTTGTTCACAGGCATAATATCATCCTGGAAGAAGGACCCCTTTCTAGTAGAAAATTATATACACAGTACATATATAACTCCTACTATCAGTTGTCTCCAGCCCAACAAGTGGAAATCACCACATGGATCTTTAACAAAAAGATAGTATTGCTGTCTGACTGAACCTCCTGGGATTTGTGTAGAGGCTCCAAATGTTAACTAACACCTTCTGGAGGCCCTGCTAAGACAATACAGGGCTGTTGTGTAATTTAACTGAAAAAGAGTAAAACACAAGTGTCTCAGTGTATTCCTGGTTTTTGAGACCCTATACTGTGCCAAGCAACAGCTTGCCATGGGGGATCCAGAGCAGGGAAGATACTGAGCTGCTGCAAGGAAGCCCAATGGGATGCACCTATCAGGGCCTCAAAGGTCCTGCTTCACCTTGTGACCCAAAGGGCCAGATTCAGTGCTGTCACACCAGGTGTCACAGCGTGATCTAACACAGAAAAGTGGGAAACACTGGAGACATTTGGTTAGAATAGTACAACTTCTGTCAGTTGACAGGACCTTAGCTGCCTAGATGGAAAGTAATTAAGTAAATTGGAGGCATGAAGAAGGAAATCTGTCATCTAGTTTTGGTTATTGCTTGCTGTTGGGAGAGTGAAATGGCTACATGGTGCAACTACATCATTTTACATGGGCTGAGAATCTGGCCACTCAGTATAAGTTAGCACTTATCCAACCTCTTATTCAGCAGAATGTAGTTTGAAGTGACCTTTTGCACAAACCTCCAAAGGCCACAGAAAGGGAATACTTACCAAGCTGACCATCTGACTTATCCTTGTGAAAAGTTACTCTGTGTTAGAAGGTCAAAAGAAAAAGAAAAGAAAAGGCTCCTCAGCAGGGAGCTGCCCTTTGGGATGTTAGGTAATTTAAATTAACTGGCATCATGCTGAGTAGCTTACATTTCTATATCTGTATGTGAGTGGGAACAACTAAGGTCAAAGGGTCAGCCTCTTCTTCAGCAAGAAGATATCCCTTTGCTGTCCCTTCCTTGGTGAGCACAATGCTGAACAGTAGTGGTTTCTTTTGGGGTCTGCTCTTGCATTCTGCATGCCGTGGCAGAATAAATGAAAATGTTAATGTGACAACAAAAATAAAAATAGATTTCTCTTTCCTCTGACTGTTACTCTCTGGGATTCCTTGTCAGAATTGCTCAGCATCCTCACATTTCCACTAGGATATAGTGGCCAGACCCTAGGGGTAGAAGATTTTGTAGGAAAGCTAGTATTAACTTGTGCAACTACTTCAATGGGGAACTTTGCACTAAATAGATAGAACAGAAGCTATTAGGAACTTGTTTAAACATATGACATCTGGCTATTAACTTAGGAAAAAACCCCAAAAAGTCAAATAAGCTTTTTCTAACAGCACGGTGGGAGTTTAAATGATCTTGTAGTCTATCCTCCCAGGTCTGGAAGCTAGAGTCTCTGGCACTATGTTATACCTTCTCTGTGACATTGAGTTTCTGCAGGCTCTGCTCATTATGAGTAAATTGGAAGAAATAATAATATAAATTGATTTTGCAAAAATCTGCCCATTTATTTCTGGAAAAGTACTTTGAAACTCATGTATAAAATCAGAATATTGCTTCAGGAGTATAAGAAGCAAGGTCCAAAAGTTTTGTTCTCACTCAGATGCACAGGTTGTTTTCTTTTGATTCAATTCAGTGTGATTCAGCTTGATCCAGGTCTGTTCCCGTTGTCATTGTTCCCTGCCTATAACAGGTTTTTTGCATGTGCTTTTTCCTTACAACTCATCTTTCCTATGAGAGAGGACTGGAAAGAGTTTTTATAGGTTTTTGAGATTTGGGGATTTGTTTGTTTTTCATTTAATGTATGAATGATGTGTTGTGTGTTTCACAAAGGACAATGAAGCTACAGAAAAACATCTTCATCTGGAAGGAAGGACAGGTTGATATTCCAAGCCAGTATCAGTGAATTTTCTGATGTTTCAGTCCCCATTCATTCATTCATTATTGAAATTCCCACTAAGAAACACAATAGAAACACAATAAGTAGGCAGGATGCAGCTGCTGTTACAACTCCTGTTAGAGCCACAAAATAACCCAGAAGATTCTTTACATAAATTTTGTAAATTTTCCTTTAAATGTTTCTCAAATTATTCTTGATTCACTGCACTGCCAAGATCACACAATGCAATATCACAACCCAACATATTTTCAGGCTTTTGAAATTACTTAGTTCCACTTGGTGTTTCACACCATGTCAGAGATGTGCATCATCTCATTGGAACACAGTCCTGCTATGTCTTGTTGCATAATTAAGTTCCTGCATACCAACTAAATCAGTTAATGGATATATTACTGATAAGTGTGTTAAGAGAAGAGCAGGTCAAACTGATTCAGAGGTGTTAGCATATCTCTAAACAGAAGATTACATTAGAAATGGAAGGCAGGACTGTTTATTTGTGCAATTGCCCTATCACTGAACTGTTGACTAGTGCTGCTTTGTAACTCGAGAAACCTTCATACTATTCTTCCCAAACTGAAGATAACAAAATGTACCATAGACTTCAAAATGTTCTATAAATAAGGATTCCAGGCAGTAACCAACTGCAAATGAAACTAGGGGCTGTGGAAGTGAGGGCTGAACCACACCAGCTATTAAATTTATGCCACAACTTTGTGGCATCTAAAGCCACTGTGTCAATCTATGTTACCCTTATAGTCAATAAATTGATTTGTCTTACCTGTTTCTGACACCTATTGTGGAGATGAGATGAATCACCCTCTAGGGCTGCCTGTTTCTTTTGATCAATTAAATGAGTCTTGAGTGGCTAGTTTAGATCTAGACAAGTAACGTGTAAATATTTCCATCCCATAGGTAATTTTGAATCTTTCCCATAGTCAAAGGTCTACATAGAGTAGGGAAGAGGCAAACCTGGACTTTCCCCAGAAGGCTGAGCCACAGCAGAGAAGGTGTGTCAGCATAAGTACTGCTTCGTTGGGACACTCTGGACAATTAGGTGTGCATTTGTTTCCCTAGCCTGACCTGAAATCCATGTCACAATTTCCTCATTGGTATTGTTATCCACTCTTGCTGGATTAGCAAGATGTACCTACATGCTTCAGTCATGTCTTCCCCTGACAGAATAGGTGGACTGTAAATTTGAGACCCACCAGATCTACATGAATTACAGAATGTGGAAAAATTCTTCGTGAAGTGATCATTACTGATTTTGATTTTGTCAGATTATAACTTCTTTCCAAACCACAGTGTATCTACTGAACTGGAAAATAGCCTACTTAACGAATCACACATGAAGATATCATTCTCATCAGGCTTCCCAGCCATGGGGAAACAGACCTGCCCTCTTCCTAAGTCACGTGACAATTGGCCCTTGAGAGAAGAGAAGCTCAAGCCTAAAATGAGCAAGTGGCCTCGTGGCCAAAGAAGATGACCACCTGTATGTTTTCTGTGATGTTAGACAAGTTTACTTGAGTACAAAGGTGAAGCCTGAGACCAACAATATCTCAGTTCAAATAATGCTATCACAAACTAAACAGTTGCCAGCAATTGCCGGATGATTATACTGAAGTTCCTATCTTGATTTGTAGATGAAAAGAGCTAAGATAAGCATCTGAAGTGTTTATGTAAACCATCACAGGCATCTATGAAAAAATCTGCTTAGACATTGTGCTAATAGCCCATCTGAAGCCATTACAGATTACATTTACCTGATCATTGCATCATTATATTAAAATACAATTAATTAAACTTCTAACACCTTTTCTTTTTTTTTGGCAGAACACTTTTACTAGGAGTTTATCTAAAGCCTAACATGATGGTACTCCTAACTCCTGGCCTGTGCATTTTTCTGTAATTGTCATGCATGTGGCAGCAGAAATTAGGCTTCAGAACAGTTGCATTCACACTATGGCCTGAAGGACTACATAAGTTGAACACTAATGAAGGGGCTTAGTGTTCACCTCATCGTGCTGTCTCACGCTATTTCTCTCTTGGGATTTCATAGGCAGATGGTTAATATGTATTAATTATCTTGCTATAAATGCCCTCTCACTTTTCTTGCCATTTTTCAAGTGAGTCCAGAAAACACTTCGAAAAGGTTGGGTGAAATCTAAATGAATCTGAACACTGGAGGAAAATCTTTCATTTTTCGATTGCCAATTTTTAAAGGTCATTACTTTCTCCAAAGCAAAAATGGTAGGGGGAAGCCTTCCATTACACTGTATGGAATATTGAAATCATCTGTTCACATAAACCATATTGATTGTGGAAAACTAAACAAGAAAAAGCACACAATGAAAAGTAATCACTTCTTATCACTGATTCCAATTGCAGACAATTTCTGTGCATTACCATGGGGCACTTGCAACTTTTCTGTTTACTGTGAATGGGTCCTGTAATACTAAAACATAAAACTACACACACGCAAAAGGGGCACACATGTTATATAACCACCTAAACTTTGTATATATTTATACTGAACTACTTAAAATCCCAGTCCCATGGCACAGACATTTCTTCATTCCTTTTCCATAATTTGTGATATTAGCTATGCTATTCATTACATAAAGTAGAATTGCTTGTACTTTAAGTATATCATTTGACATGCAATGTACTAGTGGACCCAAATACTATCTAGAACAATGGATAAATTATCACATATACAAGAAATTACAAGCCCACTGAATTTGAAGGAATTACACTCACCAGTAGAGAATGAGGCCTTTGAATATATTTTTAACTGATTTTTCTTTTCAATTTCATGTGAAGTAGGAAAGGTTTGATCCTTTCAGAATTTGAAAACATACTTATTCTTATAAAAATGAAATCACTGCACATGTTTTGTGTCCTTTCACTGTCAATGAGAGAGCAGCTCTTCTGTACAGCTATGCTTACCGGAAGAGTTCTTGGTTCGTTATGAGGTATGGCCATAAATAATGTTCTTTGAGAGAGACAGGGAAGATGTGGACAGTACGTCCATGAGTGTACATATGACCACAGATATATAAAGGGAGAGACATACAGACACACTGCAAAGGCTTTGCAATTACTGTGACCTGCATACGGATTTAAGATATGCCTGCTGAGGAAGCAAAGCCAAATGTGTGTGTACAAAAAGATGTAGCCCTACGATCCCATGTGGAGGTGCGTTCACCATGAAAACCTTTCCTCTGACAGTGAACATTTTGACATGATTGTAAGACAGGCAACGGTGTTCCTCTGACTGATCGAGAATTGTCTATGTCTAAAGTCTCTGCTCTGCTCTTCCCAGAAGTGCTACACTATTCCTTTCTTTTCATATTAAAAAATTCCAACTCCCAAAAACCTAAATACAAAGGATGAAGAGTGTATAAAAGAAATTATAAAAGATAGTGTCATAACTGGGAAATTATATTTTGAACAAGGTATGTTGGTTATCAGATTTGAAATATATCCCAAACGGCAGCATGGTTTGAAATATTCTTTCCCTCTCCTTTCTATCAAAATGTCCACCAGTCATGCCAACTTGGAGCAAATATCAGGAGAATATGAAGCCTTTTCTTCAGGCAGCCTGGACCTGTATAGAATTAAGAGGCTGATGGATTTTTCAATGGACATTTTACCTTTTGCAAATTGAAGTTCTCTAACCACGCTGTGCGTTTCTGTCTCATCTGATCCTTTTTCTTGTACTGACTCATCCAGAAATGCTCAGCCTCTGGAGTCTGGTCCTCCTAGCACAGATTCTGTCATCTCTATTTTTTCCTTCCAAGAATGCTCCTCCTGAGTAAGAGGTGCTTCTCTTAACTTTGATGTGTTTTCTGAAAGTGCAAGGGCTTGCAGTAGGAGTTTCTTCTGTCTTTCCCACATGCATGTGACTCAGTGTGTGCGTGCATGCTTGTTGAACATAGGTGGGTTTGAAAGATCAGAGACTTTTCCCCATTGTGTATTCATGAGCAAATTACTTCATCAGAAGTTACAGGTAGGGAGGTATGAAGGAGAGGGTGAGAAGTAGAAGAGCAGTGTGACTTACTTTGGTAGCATACGTGTGGGGCATGGGTGTATGTGTGACAGCACAGATTTACTTGTGCCACCTCTTGTCATCTGAGTGAACCATCACCTTCAGTAGGAACTGCACATGCACATGAACTCAGGTGAGATCAGTTCTGCAGAAACTACATATTACCTGTTTAAGTAGATTAGAGCCTTTTGACATAAAACCTAAGACATGTCTTTCCGTTACATAAGGCGAGACAATTGGAAAAACTCAATGGTAATGGTATCTTGAAGAATTAAGCCTTGTACAGAGACTTGTTCCAAATGAGAATGATGTACAGTCAATGTTTTACATAGATACCTAGGATTCCTGCTTGGTGTCTTCTGTCAACAAGGTTTCTGCAAGGCTGTGTCAGTCTGCAGACTTTGCTGGTGCTGGACTCATGTTTCTGCAGTAAAAGCAGCTTAAAATTAAAAATAGTTCATTTGCCTGAAGCAGCAGCCAAAATAGCACTACAAGAGAAGACATGATTTTTTTAAAAAATAGTTGTAATCCATCCACCTTGCGTTGTGATGATCTGATAACTGTGGGGAAGCACAAGTCTGAGTCTCAACCCTCACATCTCCCCACTGAAAATTGAATTAGGTAAATGATAGTTACGTTAAGCAGATACTTTGGCTGGAGCTAAATGGGTGACTGACTGTATTTAAATGAAATAAAAGAAGCTCCTTTCCCCTCTAAATTTCTCCTAGTGATGCTTATTTTCCTAATAAATGTGTAATGGAAACGCTGAACCATCAGGAAAAAGGAAAGGAGGTCTAAATGGAGTAAGTGAGGAGAGAGGAAAAGGAAACATAAATTTGGGAACCCTGAACGTGCAGAGTTATGATTCAGTTCTTGGACACCTCTTGTGCTATATAACCTGAGGATATAATACATTATTGCAGGAGTGAAAATAAGTTCAGAAATCAAATGGATAAGTGGAAAAATTTTGCTGTAGATTTCACTACTATAAAACTAAGTTTATATCAGACCTATACTCATGCAACCCAGTGTAATAAGCATAGCTGCACAGTTGTAAGTGTGGCAGTATTTAAATTAAAAATTATACTCCATTTGTGACATAGATTTTCAAACAGGTTCTTCTATTTAAGAAAAGACTGTTACATATTGCCTGCTATTTTCACAGTAAGTGTAGTAAATGAATTTCTATGTATTATAATAATTTGGGCATGTATAGCTCTAAGACACAAATATTTGCAGTTTTAAATTTGTTAATCTACCTGGGGCAAAAATCCAGAAAGCTGTGAAACATCTTCTTGCTTAAAATCTGCACTGAGCTCTGTTGTGGAAAGGAGTGTGAGGAACATGGATGGATCAGTTTGTAAACTTTATTGTATGGCCCATGTAAGAGAGTAAGGCTACACTAACATATGAGAAGGGTACGGCCTTCTATACCCATAGATCACTCCCAAATCTGAGGAGCTGCATCCTGATATACAAACTGGAATAGGTTACCGTCAGGAGTGGTCAGTTCTGTCATCTTTATCTACCAGGCTAAATCCTTGACTCATATTATTTTATCTGAGTATCTCAAATGTATTGCAGAGATCTGTTGCCACTGCAGCCTATGAAGCAGGTAAGTATCATTTCTACTCTACAAGGTGAAAAAAATGTGAATCTTATCTGCATAAGAACCTAGAGAGACAGCTGAGAGTAATCCTGGGTTTCCTGTGTCCCAGTTTAGTGTCTTACTCTACCTAGTTCATATAGGCTACCAAGTGGAGTGAGGTAAGAAACATTTTTATGCAAAAGCATAGTTTATTCCCAGTCTATACTGGATGAAGTCAAGAACTTGTACATTACCTTCTCACAAAGAAATCACCCTATTCCAGAAGAACAGTATTCTGGAGAACCTGAGACAGATCCTCAGCCAGTGAAAGCTGGCAAGTTTGGGTTATGTTGAGCTGGCCTCTCTGATCAAAGAGTACTTCAGTAGAAACCCCCAGCCAGCACTAGTCGGGTAGAATCGCACTCTGGTAGGCATGCCACCTTTGATCCAACCAGCACGTCCCTGATTCATAGCTAATTCCTTCCGTCTTCCCATCTGAGCTTGAGAGAAGCACATTTCTATTTCTGTCATTTTGAGTTCTTCTGCTGGCGGTTATCTCACTGCTAAGTAACATCATTATAGTCCATGATGGCATTAACATATTTAAAAGTCAGAACAGATTTAATTTATATGGATATGACATTATTAGGGTTATTATTAAAGTACTTTAAATAAATCAAACAACATATGATGCAATACGATAAAGTGAAATAATCTAGGTGATAACTACACAAAAAAAATAAGTAGCAAAGTGCACAAATGTCCCAAAGAATTTTGCATGTAAAAATTTAAGAGCGTGGAAAGATGAGAAGGCAGATCTGCAAAGGACATAACGTTGGTAATAAAGTCCATAGTTTTGTTCATCTACTGTGTAATCTTTCAAATTTCTCAAATCTTGTTTACGGAAGGCAAGAAGTAGTGCTCCCCTAAAGGAGCACTGCCAAAATTTTATGAGATTTATTCAGAGATTGAAATATTTCTTAATACAGCTAAGAACCTAGATCACAATTTATCATCAATGCACCCAGAATAAAAGTTCTGCACCCAGTGCCTTGTTTACTGATAGACAATTCTCATCTACTTCCCTTGGTTAAGTAAGGGTGAAAAAAGCATGAACTGGACCAACAAATTTAGCTTGGGAAAAGTTGTCCATTTAAATGGTCAGCTTAGACAAAACACAATTAGAATTATATTGGTCTTTTCTCTTTGCTTCCAGTCTCCCATGAGTGTATTTATGAATCTCAAGAGGGATGTTTTTTGTCCTGTTAGCCTTAATGGCATTTTGTTTAGCTCAATGTTTTAAACAAAAAGCTCTTTCCAGCGTGGTTGAATTTATGGATCTCAAGTTTCTGTAAGGATGCACAGTTCTTGCTCTAAGTTGGCTCCTTTATACATGCGATTTTTTTTTCGATAGGCTTCATCTTAACCTGCAAATGGGAAATCTGACCTTACAATAAGGGGAAAATAACCCAAATGATCACTCAAAAAAAAGTAGGAAAATATTCTAAAGATAGAAAAGTAGAAAACAAGCTTAAGTAACAGTCTATCACTTTAATTTCATAATTCAGCTTAAGTATGATTCATAAATTAAAGTAATAAAAAGCAGGACAACATCTGTTCCATACTATGTGAATAGGAGGAAATTTGGACATTTGAGAAGTGGTTATGCAGACATTACATTCTACTTGGGAGCATATGAAGAGTGTTTACAGTAAAAATAACTTCTGATGCCTACTTGTATTTCTTTTTAAATGTACACATATGCCTTCAGATTTTAGTACGTGAGTACTATATCTTTTATTCTAATTTTCATTTTGAAATTAAACTAAAATAAATTGATGAAGTAATGAAAAAAGACCCAGATGTATGGTTCTATTTTTTAAATACTTTCATGTATCCGGTTTAATGGAATAGCTTTCACATATCTCCACTGCACCTTCCTGATCAAAAATCCAGGCTTCCTCTGTGTAATTCAGATAATACATGTGAGAAATATGTCCTAACCTGGCACGGGTTTTCAAAGCTTACCAACCTTGTATTCATTGCAATGTTAACCACTAATTATCGCTTCTAATAAAATCTCATGGTACACTGATTTATAAGTAGGGATTGCTTAATTGAAGATCAAAGCCAAACTTTTTATTCATATCTTAAGAGATGAAGGATGTAATTGAGTTCATATATGGGCTGTTAAGTAACTTGCATATTTACCTCATACTTAAAACTGCTTCCTGAGCTGGTGTGCTAGCCCTTTTATCCAGGGGTATGAAGTTCAAACAGTAACACTACTGAAAGAGAGCTATAAAGAGGGATAGATTGGGAATCCCTGCATCCTGATTACCCAAGATAAGAAGGTACTTGGGAATGGAAGCAAAGGTGGTGAGAGCTAAATTAGCTGTCTTTGAGATAAAAAGTTAATTTCCTTAAGAGAAGAGCCCAGTTAAGCAACTGTCCCTTTTAAAACGAAACGTTCACAGTTAAGGCAGCAGACAACTTTTACGGTTTTTATGGTTCTGGTGATTGCTTTTACAGAGGGGATGGCAGGCAGTGGTATATACAAACACTTTAAGAGATAAACATCTCCAGAAGAATGCAGCCCCTCTGTAAAGCAATGAAAGAAACAGAAAAGAAAAGAAAAAAAAAAATAATACATGCAAAAAAATTCTTTTACCATGAAACTAAAAATATGCAGGATGTTCTTATGGAGCTCCAGAAATTATTATCACTGATCAGAGCAGTAGCTCAGAGAAATGCCAATTACTTGCTTCCCAGATTGCTTGGCATAAGTGATCAAGTGCATATACAGCTGATAGATCTGCACAGAAACATTTTGCACGCGTGCTGCAACATTCAGACCCTGATATATTGAAACCTCTTTGTAAATAATTTGCTCTGATTTAGACAATGCATTTGTCTTTGGAAGCAGCTGGTGTTTTACTGTTATACTGATTTCAGTGTTGAGAAAGAAAACAATTTATGATTGATGTTAGCAGTAGTTAGTTATGCAGCCTCATGCGTGCTTAGAAAGCCCTTCATATTATGGTATGTCTTCATACACAGTACAAGAAAGGAAAGGGCAAAGAGACTTGCAAGTATTTGTGTCAGATAGGATTTTTCCCTGGACATTGCCCTTTCTCTCTAGTCTGAAATGTTTTTGTATGGATGGGGCCAGCAGGAAGGCAAAGGGAGGATCCCAGGAACAACACAAGGTATTTATGCATGCTTGCTTTCATTTAGAAATTATTTGAGCCTTGAGCAACCCAAGTATTGGAGACAAGTTTTAAACACCATTGTATCCTGCAGCATCCCTTGCTTCTCTGCCATTTCTTGCTCCTCCAAAGAGTCTCAAACCCTTTACCCATCCAAATTTTCTCTAGTCTTTCCAGCAGAACCTAACTGGTGGTTGTGCTGAGAGCATCCTGGGGTGCTCCCCTGTCCTGGCAGCCTGTCTAGACCCTACTGGGGTGCACAGGGAGCTCTCACAGCATATCGACCCTTGACTGGGTTGCTAAGTCTAGTGCCTCTCTGTCCTTTGGTTACTGAATTCTTTCATGTTTTTTTTTTTTTTTTTACCTAATTCAGTCACAAATGCATTGCTTAATGTTTACATGCCCATATCTCAGGAAATGTGCTCACAAACTTATTTTCAAACTCACAGAGATACTTGAAGACCTCCATTTGTAAACAAAAGTAAAAGAAAGGTCCTATGATTTTCCTTATGTTTGGTAAAAAACAAGCACCTTAATCTGAGTTGAAACTCAACCTTTTCACATTGCTATTTTAGTGTTGTGTTGGATGCTGTTCCTCTTGCAAGTGTCCCAGTATAATTCTATGGGTGTTTGCCTGAACAAAGAGTTCAGTCTGTGCCCTGTCATGTTTTAGAATATATTTTTTTCAGTCATCTAATTAAGCAAACTGATTCATTATAAGCAACTCTAAGGTGTTAATTCAATTCTTGCTTGTGATTTTTTTTTTTTTCAAGCTTGTTTACCTGTGAAGCCATGTGTAACTAAAGCAAATCCCCACAGCAAGTGGTAGAAGATCGAGGGAGAAGAGGCCTCACTACTGCATTTCTTTAAGCTTTAGACCAAAATCTCCAAGCCCCCAAGGTTTAATTATCGTGTGCAGTCTAGTGTTGAATAGGAAAAAGGGACTGTAGCACGAAGGAAAGATTTTCACACTGATACTCACAAAAGAACAGAAGCATTAAATGAAAAAAAAAAAAAAAAAAGTTCTAAGGTTCTAAACACAATTGAAGTGAATAAAAGAGAAATAACTGGCAGGAACCAAGCAAATTATGAATGGAATTATAAATATTGAGTATTTATACATCTCTCCAACATGTAATGTGTCTTTGGTCTTATTGCAGCAGAATAAATTCACCAGAAGTGTAAAAGTTAGAGTTTTTCAAGCTTTCTTAGGTCTTTTCTTTATTTCATTTCAAGTTAGGTTACTGGCTTAAAAGAACTCAAAAGGTGAAAAAGACCTCACAGTATTATTCACTTTAGCACATATGTGACCTGAAGAGGATTAAAGGTTGGTTCAATCTCTATTCATGGTATTCTTAAAGAGTTTTCAAAGGACCTTTTAAACAAAGGTTGCCAAACAAAGCACTTCTTTTGTTGCTACTTAGCAGAGGCCTATTGTTAATTAATAAGCAGGCTTGCACTTCAGTCTAATTGGGGCTTTCAATTCTAATTATGCTGCATACTTATAGCAAATGTGAATGCAATATTAATAACAAAATAAAATTGTACATATATGTGTATACGTACATACATACATACATACATATGTACATACACATCCTCCACAAACAAAGGCACAGAATTCTCCATGTAAATCTATACAATACATTGTTACAGCAGGTGCCATGTTCAACTACAAACTTGGCTGCATTTCAGTAGCACCTTTAGTCTGTTTCTCCAGAAAATGCTTTGATGTTTTAGCCTGTATAAATCATAATTACAGTTAAAGCTGGGTTAGGTACTGTGGTTGCATTTATTCCAACCACCAATAAGTTTTTAACATTTTAATTAATTTAATTTAATTTTCTAGACTGAAATTTTATTGAGGATTGACTTTTTGGAAAGGTTTGAATTACAGAAGTTCCAATCCATTTTGATGAATTGAAAATTAATTTTTAATTTACTATCTTTTTAACCTTTTCCTGAATAAAAAGGTCTTAAGCTGAAGCACTACATGATATTTCATGATAAACCAGTCTTCTTTTAGGGTGGGAAGGAAATGTAATTTTGAGATGACCACCTTATGAGATTTTGAAAAACTATGTATTGCACTTACACACTTCAATAACACCAGACATCTGGAATTTACCATAAACACACTTATTTGTATGCACACAGGTATGTATGCCTATGTAGAGAGATTCATATATAACATAGAATCATAGAATCTTTCTGGATGGATGAGACCTTCAAGATCATCAAGTCCAACAGTTAACCAAGTGCCACATCTACACAGCTTTTAAATGCCTCCACAGACGATGACTCCACTGTTTTCCTGGGTAGCCTGTTCCAGTGTTTTACAACCCTTTCTGTGAAGGAATATTTCCTAATATCTAATCTAAACTGCACCTGATGTAATTTGAAGCCATTTCCTCATGTCCTATCCCTTGCTACATGGGAGAAGAGAATGACCCCCACTTTGCTACACCCTCTTTTCAGGGAGTTGTGGAGATTGATAAGGTCTCCCCTGAGCATCCATTTCTACAGGCTAAACAACTTCAGTTCCCTCAGCCACTCCTTGTAAATCTTTTTCTCTAGACCCCTTCATCAGCTTTGTTGCTCTTCTTTGGAACATTCCAGAGCCTCAGTGTTTTCAGTGTTGCAAAAGGCCCCAAACTGAAAACAGTACTTGAAGTACAGTCTCATCAATACCAAGTAAAGAGGGGACAATCACTTCCCTAGTGCTGCTGGCCACAGTATTTCTGTTACAAACCAGGATGTCAGTGTCCTTAGCTACCTGAGCACACTGCTGGCTCTTGTTCAAACAACTAAGTACCAACACCCCCATGTCCTTTTCCAGTGGTCACCTTTTGAGCCACTCTTCCCCAAGCTTGTAGTGTTGCATGGGGTTGTTGTGACCCAAGTGCTGTGGCAGGGACTTGTCCTTGTTGAATGTCATACCATTGGCCCCTGCTCGTTGATCCATCCTGTCCAGACCCCTTCAAGCAGACCAACACAACCACCTAACCTGGTGTCATCTGCAAACTTACTGCGGGTGCACTCGATCCCCTCATCCAAATAATTGATAAAGCTATTAAACAGAACTGGCCCCAGTACTGAGCCGTGGGGAACAACACTTGTGACCAGCTGCCAACTGTATTTAACTCCATTCACCACAGCTCTTTGGGCCTGGCCAATTTTGTATCCAGCAAAGCTTACACCCATCCAAACCATGAGCAGACAATTTGCCCGGGAGAATGCTGCGGGAAACAGTGTCAGAGGCTTTACTGAAGTCCAGGCAGACAACATCAAGTAGCTTTTCCCTCATCCACTAAGCAGGTCACATTGTCGTAGAAGGAGATCAGGTTAGCCAAATCAGGACCTACCTTTCATGAACTTGTGCTGACTGGGCCTAATCACCTGGTTGTCCTGTATGTGCCTTGTAATGACACTCAAGATGATCTGTTCCATAACCTTCCCTGGCATCAAGGTCAGACTGACAGGCCTGGAGATTATATACATGTCCATGTGCACTATTGTATGTGAATATAAATAGATGTAGAGATAGATATGGATGTATAGGCTGATACATTCACAAGAGTTCTTGTGTGGTTTCCACCCCATTAAATAGAAATAGAAATATTTCTCATCAAACTAGATATAGGTGTGATACAGAAGGATTATTTTCATAATTAGTCAAGGGGAAGTACATAGTGGAATAAACAGACTGCTAATGGAAGCAAAAGTATGATGTGAAAGCTTATGAGATTGTCCTAAGCTACAGCCATAAAGAGGGAGGGCTCCTTATCTAACAGATGGGGTAAAAGATATGGCTGCACTTCTTAAACATTTACAAGAACCAAACCAGTGATCTGTAGGTACTTTGGAGCCTTGAAAGCTTAGGGAGGATGGACTGCAGAGAACTCTACACAGATGTGGACTCAGTCCAGGTGGACTCTGTCTTTCCTTAAAATCTTTAAGAAGTCATATGTATTCCTGGCATCACTATATATATCATAGAATCATAGAACCATAGAATCAGTCATAGAATGAGTTGGGTTGTAAGGGACCTTAAAGATCATCTAGTTCCAACCTACGTGCTAAGGGAAGGGACACTTCCTACTAGATCAGGCTGTGCAAGGCCCCATTCAACTTAGTACTGAACACTTAGTACTCCAGTGATGGAACATCCACAGCTTCCCTGAAGCAATCTGTTCATGTGTCTCACCACCCTCATAATGAAGAACTTCTTCCTAATTTCTGGTCTAATCTAATATCTTTTAATCTGAACCCATTGCCCCTTATCCTATCACTACAAGCCCTTCTAAAATGTCCCTCCCCAGCTTTCTTGTAGGGCTCATTCAGATACTGGAAGGCAACAATAAGGTCTCCCTGAAGCTTTATTTTCTCCAGGCTGAACAACCCAAACTCTCTCAACCTGTCCTCATAGATCAGCCCTCTGACCATCCCGCTCCAGGACGTCCATGCCTTTCTTTTGTTCAGAGCTCCAGAGCTAGACACAGTACTCCAGGTGGGTTCCCATGAGAGTGGAATGGAAGGGTAGAGTCACCCTTGACCTGCTGGCCACACTTCTTTTCATGGAGTCTGGGATAGAGCTGGCTTTCTGGCCTGCACCTGCACATTGCTGCTTATATTGAGATCATCCACCAGTATCCTTAAGTCTTTCTCCTCAGAACTGCTGTCAGTCCACTCATTGCTCAGCCCGTGTTTGTGTTTGAGATTGCTTTGATCCAGGTGCAGGACCTTACTCTTCGCCTTGTTGAACTTCATGATTGCATGGGCCCATTTCTCAAGCCTGTCAAGGTCCTACTGGATGGCCTCCCTTCCTTCCAGCATGTTGACCACACCACACAGCTTGGTGTTGTCCACAGAGTTGCTGAGGGTGCACTCTATCCCACTGTCCATTTCACCGACAAAGATGTTAAACAGCACCAGTCCCAGGTGGATGTAGACATGTGCACATGTGCCATTACTGATATTGATGTGTGTGTAATTCTTGTATTACGTGCATCGATAGACAATGTGCTAGTGTGAGACTTTTTCAGAAGTTCACAACCAGATGACGTAAAACCAGAACATATTTGTCATATAGAGCCTCTCTATTAGAAGGGAGATATCTGTGGTCCATACAGGTGCAAACTACATAAATGGATCCTTGTGTTTATATAGTTAGCCTAAAAGGATTTCTTAACATTTATATGCAGTGCTAATATATAGTTCTGTTTGACTTCTTTGGTGTAATGCAGATTTTGTAAATTGTGGTTCTGGACATAATGCAACTTTGTCCTGAAGATTTTGAATTGTACTTTTGCTGAATATGTCAATGTATAATATACCTGAGTGTAAACCTGAAAAAAAGAATGTGCTGCATGTTTGGAGACAGGCTTGCCCATCAGATCACATGCTTCTCCCATAAAAATTCACCTTTCCATAAAAATTAATTTGTTTTTGTTAACACTGAAATTCCAATATAATTTTTACCTTAAGGATGGATTGACTTTCCTCTAGGCCTGCTCAGGCCCTAGTGTTAGGACTGCCCTTGGCAAATATCAATAGCAATAAGTAACACGCAGTCATTTGCATTAAAAGATAACAAGATACTCTGGATATAGCTTCCATATCTGTCCCAGAACTGAAATAGCTCCTACTTAAGAATTCATGATACAACAGATAGTAGCAATGTCCTATAGATACTCTTTAGGATGAAATAGCTTGGGTTAAAAATATGTCAGCTTTTGGGGTACTGAGAGTGTGTACTTTTGTTTGTGCTGTATTGATTCAGAACAACCACTTCTGACAGGAGATAAAAAATAAAAGTGCTGAAAGTTATTTTTCCCCATGTGGTATCTACAGATCTTGCCCAAGAATGCCAGATGAAGCTTCTAAAAGTTACAAATGTGATATAGTGCATGACATTTAAGCTAAAAAAAATAAAAAAATGAGGTGAATGTCTTCTTCAGTATGAGAAAGAAATGGTGTATGATGAGTTGGTGTTTCTTATGGAAGACATAACTCTAAAACAAGCACTTCCTTAGCCTTGGATCTCTCTGAGGTCCTCCTTGCAAGTCTAGGAATGCCACCAGGGAAAGAACATCCTTGCTACAGACCATTTCTGAAGTCTTCAGACCTCGCTTGCAAACATTTGGTTTTGAAATGCAGAACAGTATTCAAAATTCTGTGTATTCCTTTTCAATATGATCCAAAGCTAGTTGTTTCAATGGTTCTGTAATCATATAAATCAGCTTTGTCTAATGACCTGCAGAAGGAAAGTTTTGCATTCATACAACTTGTGAGAATGTATGAGCCGTTAAGAACCACAACACTGGTGGGGGAAAGGTCCAGTTAGCCCAAAGTAGTCTATACAGAAATATAAAAGAAAGATTACTAAAAAAAGAGAAGCTGTAGAGTGATTCTTAGTAAATTCATTTTGAGAATCAGAATGTCCAGGAATTTTTGAGCTAGAAGCTACATCTAGACCTTCATTTAAGAAGTTGGTAGAAGATAGAGCTTCTGTGACATTTTCTTGCCTTATTCCCCTGTTTGTGCTTTTGAACCCTGCAACATCATGCCACAGTGAGTTCCATAACTCAGTGCATTTTTTTCATTTTCCTTTGTTTTCAACCTGCTGCTTGGGAACCCCTTAGTTTCTTGTACCACTGCTTTCCAGTCACATTCTTCGTGACATCAGGATTTTATTTAGCTGTAATTTGACTCTCAGTTACCTTTTTCCTACACCCTCTAACCTTTTCTCATATAGAAATCATGCTATGCTTTTGATCATCTTTGTTGCTTTTCGAACTGCTTCAATACTCTTTCTGAAAGAGAATGACTGGAGACACACACAGCGTGCGAAACACAGACAAAAGAGTGTATATGGCAGTATAATGATATTTTCTGTTTTCCCTGTCTTTAAATGGCTAAGTTTGTGTTTGTCTTTTTGTTTACAGCTGAATACTGAGTCAATGCTTTCAGAGACTTGTGCATCACTGTCTAACTTAAAGCAGTTGTATTTCTATAAGGAGGGTTATTCCCTTCTCCTGCATACATGTATGCATCTGCTATTTTGTTATTTAACCGACTGTTGTTTTGTTATTTGTCTTGTTTTGTTAACTGTTTTGTTATTTAACTGCAGCTGTTTACAATCAGCTTTATGTTTGACCATTCCAAGTAAGTTTGTATAATTTACAGTTTTATTAACACCCTCTATACTGTCTTTTCCATAGCATTAGCAAATAGGTTGAATGGCACAGATCACAGCAAAGATGAGATTTCTGAAAGTGTAAAGCAAGTGTCCAGGGAGAATTTCTCAATTCTGTGATTTTAACTCTGTTGTAGCTCAAAGATGAAAAAGTCAAAGATAGACTTCAGCAAGTCTATTGTCCTTTAAGAGTTTAACTGTATAGAATCAGAAAAGAGTTCTTTGAAGATCTAAATACCTAAAATATGGGTAATTGTGGCTATGAAGAGTCTCGTCAGTCTGTTTTCTGGTAAAAACAAAAAACTTTGAGATAACTGCCTATGGGGACATACCTATGTAATTAGTTATTACATTTTTTTTTAATGTGCTTTCTATTTTATAGATACTGTTTGCAGTGGCCAGAAGGATTCACCTACACATCTATCTAAATTCAGGTCTAATGTAGCAGTTTTCTTACTCGTGTTTAGTCATTTTAAATTCAGGTGTATATCCAAGCCCTGCACACAAGTTCTGTCTGTAGTTGGAGGAGACATGTGCATCCAAAGGAAGTTTCAGCCCATTCTAAAGCAGCAGGATGAGTCACCATCTGGAATACTGCCCATCTTTCACCACTAACTACAGAGACCACTTAAGCAACTACCTAGACTAGACACCTAACTTTCAAATGCAGCCAGATAATTGAGATGAATCTTACCCCACATAACTTAATTAATTTAATTCTTGTTATAGCTACAGACTGATTTTTTACAAGCAGAAGTAGCTGAGTTGGCAGCTTTGGTAAATGACATCTGTAGAATTTCTTATTTCAGATAAAGAGCCATTTCCTCTGAAAAGGTTTCCAACACGTCTTTGATCTTAAAGATGCTTACATGGAAAAGTAAGTGCACTTGACAAATTTTCCATGTAAGTAGAAATGAGGCCAGTTTAATTACACTGATAAACTGCACGTGGAAATTCTTATTTTAGAAGGGTTTTTAAGCTTCAACTTTCTTTTTTTTTTTTTTCCAGACAAACATTATCAAAATTTAAAATACCTGAGGAAAAAACCCTTAAGCAAACTTTTCACCTTTTACAAATTAGTGAAGATGTTTGGTGATACAACTAGATTGTTTTGATTTAACATCTTTAGACAGCCACTATGGCCAAAATAAGTAAAAAGGGACGTAGAAGTATAGCATTATAAATAAACATAACAAATTCAAGAGTTCTTTTGTGAACTTGATAGATGTTTCCATTTTTTTTCCCTATGAATCAGACTGCTTCAAAATAAAATCCCAGTTGTGAATTTCTGACTTTTAGATGACTGACCTCATCTTTCTAGCAACCAATTTATAAGCTTATTTTATCTCAGCATGATGCTTTTTAATCCTTAGCAATAGATATAATTTTAATTTTACCTCTAACTTAATAAATTTACCTCCCCAAGAAACTGGGAAGCATTGGCAGCTGTTGTTGCAAGCAGTACTCATGCCTATTTAGTTGCTACTCTGTTATTAGGCTCTGGTCCTGCAAAATGTTCAGGAATCTTCCATTTAATGGCATGTACTTTGATGGCCAGATGTCTTGGAAAAAAAAATTAAGGGGAATGGAGATAGGAAATAGATATTGCTACTGCCTCAAGCCCTCTGTTTATGAAAACAGCCTTCCAACAGTCTGCAACATGTCAGAGTGGAGTCAAAGTTGGTTTTTCCAATCTGCCCTTGCGATATGTGTTGGACATCAGTGCCAACATACACATGCTTTTCAAACAGGCTCCTATAGCTCATAGAGGGTACCGCTGAGTTGCTGCCAGTTGTTTCTCTTTTAACAGTAAAAAAAAAAAAATGGCTCTTTTAACAGTTAAAAAAAAAAGCCATCTCCAAACCAAATATTTCATATACTGAAAAGCCAGAGGTGTAGATACCTGCAAAATGGTAAGAATACCTGTTCCTGGCAGTGGAATAACCATTTCAAGAGGAAAGGGGATGGTGTCCAAACTGGCAGTGGGGCTGAAGTAGGTGGAGGTGGGGACAGCAACAGCCTTTTCCATCTGACTTTTCCTGTGCTCTCACAAGCTCTTGCAGAAACATGGGAAGTGCACAGCAATAGGCTTGAGCAAAAGACTGGGCATATTGTTTACCAGCTACAACTGCAAAAGAGATTTTCAGGTTCCTTTCAGAATAGCCAGCATCAAGGACAACCTACATGTTACCTCTAAAATATTATAGGTGTTTCTCTGAGACTTCAGAAGAAGTAAAGCCTTGTTTACAGTTAAATCTCTCATTGCCTTGGCTCCTCCTGCTACATTAACTGACCAAACTGGTACTGGGGGTACTGTAGAAAAAAGCTAGCCTGAGAGTGGCTGCTGTGCGAAATTTAGTTAAAGATGTTGTGTTTGCATTTATGGGAAAAAAATCAATCTATATGCATATTATTATTTATTAAGTTAGCTCACAGACTATAGGAGGGAACACTGGAATGATCTTAATATAGCCAACTGGCCAGCTTCTCTGGAAAATGTCAACTCTATGTCCTTATATCCACTCAATTACTCCCAAAGAAAGGATTGATGCCTATTAAGCAACAATCATATTAACATCCAAGTGATCTGAGAAGCCAATACACCAACAGGCACACATGTGATCAGTCTCCCCATGCACTGTTTTCCAGATTCCAGGAGTAAATGGATTCCAGGAAGCTAAATTCTGCCCTTGGAGGTTTGCAGAAATTACCCACATTTAGCACTTTTGTTAGCTAGTGCGTCACATCACTGAATCATTTCTCTTCCCCTTGCAAAAGCCAAATTCCTGAGTCATCATTTGTTGTGGATGCAGAGTCCAGGTCCTTAGCCTCTAAACCAGTGTGGTTCCATATACTGGAGTATTAATCTGTTTCCTGAGGTTTATTTCTTGTCTGTTGGCCACCAAGCACTTGCAGCACTGTATATGTCATTATTTTCTTTCATTTAGTTTGTCAGCTTTCATTCATATATTCACCATTTTATTAATTGTGTTTTCCATTAGTTTATAATTATTCCTTCACTCAATCAGTAAATATAATCTGCCTTCACTCTTCCACCTATCTGACATATTCCATGACTGAAGAAAATCTAAACTCTTTCGGAGTAATTTCTCACTCACATAAGAAAGATGGTAAGAACTCAGTGGCTTAAACTTCTTTCCACTCTATTTATTACAAAGTAGCAATCACTGCAAAGAAGCCCTGCAGGACCCATTTTAGCATTAGTGATTATTTCAGCAAAAGACAAAGAAGTCCTAATCAAAGATCAGTGATGGAATATGTTAAGGGAAAAAGAAGAGTATGGATGTAGGAAATCCCTGGGAGTTTTACAAGTTGATCACTGTATTGGAAGGAACAGGAGAGAGAAACCTGAGCACGATGCTGAGGCACAGAGATGGGATGGAATGAGGAGAAGTAAAGGCCCTTTCCTCCTTTTTCTCTTTTCCTTTGTAGTCCCTGTGGTGAATCTTGCATTAGCAAATAGATAAAACATCATAAAAAAATAGAGTTTAAGCAGTTGGAACATGTGTAATGGTATTTTGAAAACTAAATAAGAAGTTTTCCAGGGTTAAAAAGTTTTGTAAAAGAAAACAGGCTGTCAGCATTTGAGAAAATGACATCTAGGAAAGGAGAAGCATTTGGTTAAAAACAAAGAAATTGTAATATTCTGATTTTAAACCCTTGTAACTGTTTTACCTAAAAGCCATAACATTATTGTATACTTGTAAATTTAATTCAGTTATACAATTAAAAAAAAAGCAGTGTTTTTTCCCACCCAAATTCAAATTCTACCACAGTTTAAGAAAACTTAGGAAAATAGAAATTCTGAAACTATATTCAACATACAGGTTTTACCCTAGAAAGAGAGAAACTTTGGAAATCCTTTAGGTATGCAATTATTTTTAATAAAGTAGACATGGAAAGCACTCACATAACACTGTTTTGAGCAGCATTACAGAAATTTGAAAAAGAAATAGAGGTAAACACAAGGAGAGAGACTTTTTACATCTGCTTATTACAGGATCAAATGGACATTCAACTAAAACTTAAAGATGACATCCAAAATTGATGAATGAATTTTGTTTCTTTTTAACAAGAAGCACTGTTACCACAAAATACAGTAAAGATTAAAGCCTTGGAACGTTTTCTGTATCAGTCTGAAAAAAAACTGAGAAAAAGCCACTTTAAAGATCTGCTTGGGGAATTTGATTCATTCTCAGCATGAGCAGAATGAAATTAGCAGTTATCTGTATTTATAGACATACTCTGCTTATATTTTTTATGTTGTACATTGTTTAGCTTAAAGAAAAGGAGACTGAGGGGAGACCTTATCACCCTCTACAAAATAACTGAAAGGAGGTAGTAGTGAGGTGGGGGTTGGTTTCCTCTCCTGACTAACAAGTAACAGGACAAGAGGAAATGGCCTCAAGTTGCACCATGGAAAGTTTAGGTTGTATATTACAAAAAAACCATGTCGACCAAAAAAGGGTTACCAAGCATTAGAAAAGGCTGCCCGGGGAGGCGGTGAAGTCACCATCCCTGGAGGGATTTAAAAGATGTGTAGATGAGGTGCTTAGGGACATGGTTTAGTGGTAGTGTTAGGTTAATGGTTGGACTCCATGATCTTAAAAGTCTTTTCCAACCAAAACGGTTATGTGATTGAAGTGGAATCTGATCAAGTGAACCTCCTAAGTGTCTGCTCACACTGCAGCTCAGGAGGAGCCGATAAGGGCATAACAAATACAAGAACTTTCCTGAGACGCTCTTTTTACAAAAAACGGTAAAAGCAATGGAATATCTGTGGCTGACTCTGAAGTTAATTTGGAAAGCGTTAATTGGTGGTTATAAAAAATATTATTTTCCAAAGTAGAAAGAATATCAGTTGTTCAGCATTAAGAGAAAATATTTTTTTTTTTCCTGTGATTCTTTATCACTGCTATAGCAAATATTTTTTTTTTTTCTGTGATTCTTTATCACTGCTATAGCAAAATTCAAGGTTTTTTTTCTGTGTTTTACTCCAGCTGTTTATAATGAATAGAGACAGAATATGCGGATCTTGCAAAAATGCCAGAGAATTGTTATGGATTGATTTTCAAAGAATCCATCAAGCCACTAGGTGAGGAACAAACATGCTGTCAAGTGCTATCTGAATTGGAGAAATACGTTGAAGGACAGCTTTTGAGTAGTAGAAGCCATACAGTATCGTCATAGTGTGATGCAAAGAAAATAATTCTTTGCCTTCCCAGTAGCAACCACTTGCATCTATTTCCAGGGCTCCTAGTACACAGCCCCTTCAACGGATCCTAAATGTACTGATGTAATGAGTGCAGAAAAAGCAGACACTACTGGCACAAGTTCATCACAAGGAAAATGTCCCACAGGAACTCTGCAGTGCATAGTCTCTTATTACTTTCTTTCCCTCAAGGTTTACATTTTGTGTTTATACAGACTGGGAACCAAAGAGGATTTTTATCTCACCTAATTTTAACCATGTGGAAATTAGACATCTAATTTCATGCTTTGTGGTCAAAGGAGACTAGCCGCACTAGAGCATAGTTTATCCCATCTGTCTTTGACATATGTCTTTGGATGGGACAAGTACCCTTTTGTAAGTACCTGTGTCTGCTCATTAATTATAGAGGGAGCCTTGATGAGTAATTTAGACTAGACATATCACTTTTAGAAGATAAAGCTAGGTGAGACGGATGCAACTCTAGCTTCAGTGATCAAGACCTAGTTCCATGTGCAAGCTTTCTATTAATAACAAGATTTCTAGGAGTCCTTCTGTGCTAGCCAGGATAGTGTTCATTACAGGCATTAAGCCTCTTCAGATACCAGTGGGCAATAATAGGAAAGATACCCAATAAAAATATTCTTACAGATTATAAATAAATCACACTCCAGAAGGTTAGATAAAGTTTAACAAAGAGAAATATTTTCATGTACTTACTAGAATGCTGTTCAGTTTTTTTAAACTGACAAATTATAATTCCACTTTAAGAGTCTTGCTTTATATTATCTTATACTTTACAGAACTACAGACTTACTATATTAAAATTCCTCTGAATAAACTCATGAACAGTTTTCCCATTAGAACATTTTAATGTTTTTTTCCTTGGAGAAAAATGTATGTGTGGGGAAAAATTCATATTTTTCTGATGAGGAGAGTCAAAATAAAATCTTGCCAGTATTTCATAATAAATTTCATAAAGAAACTTTTTATTTTCAGAATGACCTTTCTATACTTCAGCAAATCTATTTGGAGTCACACGAAGGATGTTTAGAATATTATTTCAGAATGTCTGATGATATACATTATTTGACATCTATAAATTGAAACTTAGAGAATAGTTCTTCAGTGAGAAATCTATGCTCTTTGACTTCTCATCCCTGTTCAGAATTCAGAAAGCCATTACAAAGTGTCAGACAACTTCCTGCAAGGGAGAAGATCCATTTTTAGAACAAAGAGTCTTAGTACATTACAGTAGGGTTTAGAGTCCCTCATTATGATGAAGACTCCATTATACTGTTTGCTACAACAGGAGAAGACAGGTTCTACCCAGACAGATTACGTGCAAGATTTATGTGCAAGGTTGCTGGCTCCCCCACTATTTAGACACAGGGTGCAGAGTGATAACTGGCTACTCAAGGTCACATGAAATATGTGTCATACCTGGAGCAATTCTCCACTGCTTCAACCACAGGATAATTTTAGGGTTATGTGGAGTACATGTCATTGTAGAATTTGGACCTAAATAATATTATTATGTTTTAAGTTGTTTCTGTGATTTGATTGCACAACCATCAGTGGTTACTTATTTTTTAAGAAGGGCCAGTTCCTTAACTATGAAGAAAAACTTCCAAACTCATGGTTAAATGCAAGACGCTGAATGAGATAGATAGTTTCCAGATACCACCTGGTAACAGTCTTTAGAGCTACATGCTTTCAGAAACCTTAGGTTAATTTCTGGTGGTTCCCTGCTTTAGGAATAGTTTCTCACTGATAAATTGGACATTGACTCATAGCACCAGAAGGCTGTTTACTGTTTCTTTTAGAGACATATACATCTACATATATATGTTTGAGAATGATATATTTAGCTAGGGTTATGGTTATATATTTAGAGTTATGTATATACACACACACACATATATATAACAAACATAATTTTCAAGTTCTATTATTGTCTAAGAAAGACATCTGGCTAGGGTTTTCCCATAAAAAAAAAAGTGGTGTTTGGCAGTGCTGGGTGTGGGAAACCACATCTAACTTGAAATCCAAAATGCTGAGCTGACAACATTAGGGTGTAGCTTGTGCTTGGTTGCTGGCTGTTTTCACATACAGATTTTAACTCTATCCCCCCTAACATCATGCTGCAATATAACCTGACTTGCTTAGTAAAGGCCAGGTTTCACCTTCCTGGCTCTCATTGGTTTCAGCTGGGCAAAGCCCTTAACTTTAAACACAGGCTGGAAACTCAAGTTCATGTCTAAAGTTCACCACATGCTTATGTGACTATTCAAATAGGCCACTGAGAAATGTCTTACTCTATTTTTTTTTTTTCCTTTCTCTTTTCTTTCTGTTTTTTAGGAGATGGGATTGGGCAAATCACCAACAGTGAGGTAAGCTTTATCTGGGAATAGTATATTCCACTCAGGTGAAAATTTGAATTAATGCTGCGTATTTATATGACAAAGGTGTAAATTTGTCATGTATAAATACACTGGAAATAGATTTATTGCAGTCACTATTATTGCAGGAGCAGCAGGATTTTTCTAAGGATGTTTGAAGGTCATTTGGGATTCTGAAAATGCCTCAGAAGCCCAAATTTTGGCTTCATTGTAGTCTGCTGCCAAATGAACCAGTGAAAGCTCTCCAAGGTGTATTTATCCTGCTTCAGCTGTACTTCTGACTACGCTGTAAGAAGTTGCTGCAGAGAGTTTGCTGAACCAATTGCTAAGAAGGATTTCAACATTTTCCTTCAACCTTTTGCCATGTTCAGTGATATTATAGTTTCCTTCACCTTTAGGAAGGTTAATGCTCTTGCAAGAAGCTTAGATAATGCACAAACCCACCTATTTTTAGATTCTAAAACTATTTCCTAATGTATGTTGTATTTTCAAATCACTGTGCAAACTAATCTACACAATCTTTGTCTCAAGTGAAAATATGTTATTAGCAAACCCCCACGATTTTAACATGCTGAACTGTTGTATAAATGCATTAACAAAAATGTTTAAACTACAGTTTCACCCTCTCCCTTCCCTTCCTTGCCAAATTTTTGTTGGGTAAACCACACAGACTAGCAAAGCGCCATGAAAGAGGAGCCATTCAGCTACTCTTGTAGTCATATGTAA
>NW_008599461.1:0-94536 GCF_000691845.1 Merops nubicus
GAGCGGGCTGCCCCGGCCGGGGAAGCACAGGGGCGTCTCTGCCTCATCGGGGGGTGACCCGGACGGATGCAGAAATGAATCTGCCTTTCAGGCTGGCTCATCCCTTTTGTTGGTGTTGTTTAGAAGTTGCTGTTAACACCCACTTGGAAACTCTACCCTCGCTGCCTACCGTATTTATAAATAAATACGATTTTTTTTTTCTTTAATGATAAACATAAATATGTGATTGGGCCGGGTGTGTCTGTGCATGTGGAGACAATTATGCCCGCCTCCAAAATTATCCACGGACTAGTTCAGAAGTAAAACTCCATCTGGATGTTTCCTTTTTCCTATATAGACTCTAGATGTGGAATTCACAGGCATACCACCACGCTCCTGGAAATAACTAGAAGAGCCTGCAGTAAAAGTTACTAGATAACAGATAGGTCATAAAAAAGAAGAGGAATAAACTATTTGATCACACTGAGATCAAGAATCAAAGCAGAAGTCTGTAGAGATTTCAAAGAGATTGGACAGGGCAGAAATTCTTTCTGGTGTTTTGCTAGATAAGTACTAAACCCTAATTTCGTCTAAATGGGCTTAGACCCTGGATCCTTTTTGACTTGTCTTTCTGGCAAGGTTTTTGTTTGTTTGTTCTTTAAAATCAGTTTATCTTCAGTGTTTTTCAGATTTGCCCATGTGGCAGACTGTCAAGCATGAAAGATAAATGAAAAGGCTGTGATTGCTTTATGAGCTAGTCTCTACTTAAATCCTCCTTTTCTCTCCCAAATAGTTGAACTCGGAGTCTTTCATTTCAGAAAGCTTCCAACTGCAGTGCCAGTTAGCTTCCTTTAGAACTGGTATTCTGTCTCATTGTGAGGAGATTCTTAAAAAAGCTGCAAGTTGCAGAAGTGCCCCACCCTACAGACAAAACAAAACAAACCCTCAGAAAACTCCTCTGTCCTAAGTACTGAATTTGAGATTTTGTCAGCTGTGGGCTGGAATGTAGATTCAAGCTGCGTGTATTTTTAGCTTCAGTTCTTACAGCTAAATGCATTCAGTCTTGACTAATGGAATTTTAATATATTAATTTAAAGAAAAATCTGAAAACGAGTTGTTCTTTTATTTATATTCATGATTTGGCAGTTTTCCTGAGAGGATTAGTGAGTAGTATGCCTTGGGTAGTGGCAGGAGAAGATGCTGACGGAGTACACTGGGCTGTGGTCTCAGGATGGCACTGCAGTCAGAGCCCTAAGCAGAGCAGAGTTACTTTGCCAGCTGCTTGGTATATATTGGCTGTAGTATTGTCTTGGGGGGTTGATTCTGATAGTGCAGCTTTACCCCCCTGTGGAGGTTGTGTTTTGGTCATAATGTTTGAATAAAGCACTGAGGGAGTGGATCTCCCCTGTCTCTAGGCCTTGGGTTCAGAGCAGCATTCACACACAAGCTTACCTTTAAGCACGTGTTGAATGCTCATATGCTGTCCTAAATAATGACACTTTCTTCAGTCATTGACCTCTTTCTCAAGGGCCAAATCTCTGTACAACTGTATTCAGATAGTTCAGTGGTGTTAGCACCAAGGAAAGGAGGATGAGGATCTACTGCAATATTTGAGGGTAAAAAGAGCAGTAGTGGGATGAAATTTTTTAAAATAATTTTTGGATAAATATTTTCTGCATGAATTTGGTGGATGGTCATAACTTAATACCTTCTAACAAGGTATCACAAAGGAAAGAGTTCAGCCCTGCCCCTCTTGTTGGACAACTGACAAGACGTACAGGGATAATATCATCTATGTTGTCACTGGAATTACAGGCAGTTACAGGGCAAAAGTTTTGCTTTATGACACTAATAAAAGTAATGGTGTAGCACTGGGATCATCTATTCTCAAACCTGCTTGGGCCTCACAAATAAAGTCCACTTTACTCCCATTAGTTTGTTTTTCTGAGTGCTCTGACCTTACTACATAGGAACTGCTGCTCCTGCCCCATGGGTCTCTTTCTTATCATCTCATGTTCTGTGTGAGTAACACTTAACCAGTGCAAAATGAATGTAAACTGTTACACTTTCTGGGGTAATGCATCTAGTTAACACTCAAATGTGTTTGTGTGAGGTTAGTTTGGGTTTGTTTTTTTTTTTTTTATAGTGTGAATTGTACTAAAATTGATTATAGTTCGATAGGTTGCAGAAGCAATTTTGGCTGTAAAGGAGAAATGACTGCAAGTCCCCTCTGTGCAGGACAGCTGCAGTTCCCAGATCTTACAGAAACTTGGTCCTGTCAAACACGAGAGTAGAGATATGTCCCTTTGCTTAAGAAACTTTAATAGCTTTGATAAATAAAGGAAGGCGAAATCTCATATCTTTCTGTTGTCAGAATGAGTTTTCCCTAAGTAGAGTAGGACAGTTGTGCTTTAGAAGAAGGTCAGGTGAGGGAATTTGCGCTCTTTGTTAAACATTTGCTATTGAAGTCCTAGTCCTCATTAAGTATTCTCAATAAACAATGTTTTAAAAAGCAAACAACTAAAATCTATGGGTTTATTCACAGCATTGAGGTTCCTTGCTAGCAGCAGCTTCCTGTGTTTCCTGGTAATGTAAAAGAATCTCTGAAGTATTTATATAGATTTGCAAATAAATCAAAGTTACTTCAATTTATTAAGTGTATTTTGTTCCTTTTTAGAAGGCTAATATGTGACTGTAAAAGGGAAGGTTTCCTTTTTGTTTTCTTTTTTGCATGTTTAGAAACCTTTTCCCGCTAAGCTGCAGGGAAAGCAGGTTTGCTTTAAACATAAGGATTCAACCCTTATTTGCTTTGACTGAAAGATTGTGGTCCTTATTTTACTTCCATAGATGAATAAACTGGGTATCGTTAAAGTTATAGAACATGGAATTCTCTTATCTTGCAATAAAAATTGTGTTAGTCACCATGAGGAATACTTTGCTATGGGCTTTGTACTCAATTGATAAAAATGCTTTAGATGTTTACATATTTAAATAAAATTTAGTCTCTAGAATCTGTTATTTCATACCTCATGTAATTTTGACGAATGGAATTACATCTGCAGATTTAACTCAGATGCCCCATACCATTACAGCTAAATTGGGCTATTCAGTTTGTTAGGTTTAATACATACAGTTAGTTTTTCACTGTATATGTTTGTTTGTAACATTTTTATTCCATTGAATTTTGGGCAGAATGTCTTCCTAGTCAGTTTTGCTCCTGTTCAGTTTCTTGTACCCTGTTGATCGGTCACATTACTGTATGGATGTATCAGAACTGTGGAGAGAACGAAACCCAGTAGCTTTTCTCAGTGGTTTGTTCCAGATCTCACAAGATGAGATGATCAGTTCCAAGTGGTACAGCTATTCTGTTTTAAACAGAGGCTGAATTTTATATTAAGTGGTAATACAGTACAGATACAATCTCATATGCAGATCATGATTTTGATGGTTGTGCTTTTCCTAGATTAAGCCTCAGAGTAAGGAGGTATGGTCCTGAGATGGGGCAAACTCTTTTCTACCAACTTGCAGATGATGATCTGAAGCTACTGATTTAATTGTGAATATGCACATGATGTACTGTGGTCTGTCATCTGCCATTTTGTTAGGCAGGTGTGATGTTGAAAAATATGGAATTCTTGAAGAAATGCCATTGAAATCGGGGGTATTAATAGATGATACTGCAGTTATGTTACTGACTTGACTAATAAAGGCTCGTTACACCACCAAATGCTTTAAGCATCGGGGAGAACTATAGGGAGTGGATGAAGCCATCCTGCTGCAAACATCATTTAAGAACTACTGATTGAATAAGAAGCAAAGTGGAAAATTGTCAGGAGCTAATGGAACTTTACTAAAAGTTACTGATGGAGTATGATAAACTTCAAAGACAGAGAGGCAGATAATTCTGTTGCAAGTCTGGTGAGATCGTAAACCATACAGATTTTCAGTCTCCAGACTTCAAGATTCAATTAATCCTTTGCCTCTGTTGGCCTCTTTTAACTCTTAGCAGTGTATGCAGAAATGTTTACATATTATATGTGGTCTTGTAAATATTTCCTTTCTATGTGACAAAATAAAACCAGGTGATAATTTAGTTTGTGTGACCAATCAGGTAGATGTCAAAGCATCTCTCTGGTGGCATGCAGTCTTGTACATGAATATGTGGCTGACAGCAGGGTATTTGGGTAATGAGATGCATTAACCTGTTTTTCAGGAATCTGCTCTTGCCTGTGTTGTCTGTGACTTTTCCATACAGACTGACAATTCATTCGGGAAAGGTTGTGGTTTGAATGTTGTGTGGTCGTTACACAGAATCCAAGCCAAATCTGTGATAATAGTGTTGTGGTAATTAAAGACCAGCTTTCAAGTAAGGAGACACAGGAGGCTTGAGCAGTTTAAGACATACTCATTGACCATCATTGTAAAAATAGAGTAGTGGGTACACAACAGTTAGATGTATTTAAAGCTTTGGTTTACCAGTTTGTAGATATAATTGTATAAATTACATCTGAAAGTGTAGTAAGGGTGATGACCCAATACACTATATTGCAAGGGTAGGTATTTGTTGCATGCACGTTTTTTGGCCATCCTTTAATTTCACTGAACACTTAACTCTAACCTGCACATGCAACTCCAACAGCTTAGATAATTACAGTATATAAAGCCAAATTGTTCTCAAATTGTATATAAATACATATCTTTTATCTTTCCAAAGGCAAATCGACAACTTGTAAATTTTTATGTCAGAATGACAGGATGTCCTTTTAGCTAGAGCAATTGCTCTGTGTTCTTTGCAGGCATGAAAACAGTATGAAAGTTGAATTGTCTTTATCAGACAGGTATAAAGTTGGATAAGTAGTTGTATCAGGACTGTTTTTAGCTTTTAATATTATGCCATCCTTTATTGTTATATGAAGCTTAGAAGTCTTATTACATCTTATCAATTGTATAAATATGTTATAATAAGACGTGTTACCAGCAGGTAAATTAACCCACATCCTACAGACTCAAAATGTTTGTTATGCTCCCTTTTCTTACTTGCTTTGTAGTTGTAATTGATCTAGTATCTCTAGATTTTTACACTCCACCCATCTTGAATATGATAAGCATCACTTTTTTTTTTTTTTTCCGTTTTTGATATTTCACAGTCTTGTTTGTATCCAAGATGAGGGCTCTGGTGCTGGGGTAGAGTAGCAAACAGACCATTTGTCTCAGCTGTGAGGTGTGGTTTCCTGTCCTACCCTGCTGTGTGCCTGTTTCACCCTCGGCAGACACAGATAAACTGATTCTGGAAGGTGAACCATGTGGTTTGGGTAATATTGCTCCTTTATTATGAGACAGCTAAAAGCACTTAGGGAGAGAAGGGAGATGGAAAAGGAAATTTGTTTGGAAGTGATGTAAATTAGCTGTGTTGTTTGGTTGCTACGGTCAGTCAGTCACATGCAGTCAGCGACAGCCAGTTGTTAAAAACTGTGAATGATCAAGATTTTCAACTGTTCAGTCTTAACAACGTGGGACAATTTTCTTTAAAGCCTGTTTCCTGAGATATGTAAATTGAGAACGACTGTCAGCTTTCATTTTAAATAGCACCTTTGTAGCACTTCTAGTTGGAAAGCAAAGTTTGAAGATAGAACATTGGCAAACCATAAATGCTCATGAGTTTTTTAGGGCTTATGCTATGACTTGAATATTTGGGGCTGGCAATTCTGCTAGCAGTTTTCTACTCAGACTAAGGGCAGTGCAAAGTTAGCTGCTGAAGACTGAAGTGCAAACAGATTAAAAGTTTCTTTTACTCTCGGTACTAGGAATGTGAAGAAAATGGTGTGGATGTAGAAAGTGAAACAGAAGTGAAAAACAGAAAAGCAAAACAAAGCAAAGAGAAAGCTCTGAAAATATTCATTTGAGCCTGTGGTCTGCAGAGCGTGGTTTGAGGGCAGGAATAGAAGATACAGAATTCCTGTGTTCCCCTCTGCTCTGAGAGGCATGCCTGAGCTAAACTTTTCATTTGGAAAACGGTGACCAGGCCATGCCTTTTGGCAGCAAGGCTTTACAATCCAAAGGTATTTAGAAATAGAGCAGATTTTTCATATCAACAAAGCTATTAAGTTCTTTTTGCACTTTCACAGAATCTCCACAGTGAGAAAATATCAATAAATGTCCTATGTAGTATTTTGCTACACAGGTGAGAATTAAAACTCCTTTCTCTTTGCTTCCCTTGGCTTGTTCCAGCTTGGTGTGCATCTGGCCATTGCGATCCTTTATCTCAGACCTACTTTGGTTTCTTACATCCTGCAGAATGAGGTGTTTGACCTGCCTCTGGCTCAGCATCTCTCCCTCCTCTCAACTGCAGCGATGTCATCGGTCAGCCCCTTTGCCATTTGTCCCCTCCACCCCCCCCCCACTTCAGGGATGCCAGTTGTTGTCTGAGCTGGTGTTGTGCTCTCTAGGGGGGAGGGAGCGGTTGGCTGCCTTGCACTTTCCCAGCGCCTCGCTGGTGCCTCTGCTACCAAACTCACTTGCAACAGCAGTCTGGGAGCTGAGAGAGTGTAAGGGATGGACAGAGATCCTGGGCTTTGGTAGGAAAGGGCATGTGGATCAGGAATTGAAGCAAGCACCACAGATGGCAGAAATTGAGTGAGTTGCTCCACACATAGCTGAATGCATCTTTGACTTTACATGGGTTTGCACTGTGTTTTTCAGGAAGCAGACAGATACATTATGGGAGCTTTTTTCGTCCCTAAATATAGGAAGATAAAAGGTTGAAAGTTTTGCTAATTTTCCACTTCCTAGGTCACATGGTTTTGTTCCAGAGACAGGAGTACTGCTTTGCATGGGTGGGAAACGTGGTTCTACAACCTTACTCCATATCACAGAATCATGAAAAATAGTCTTGGAGAGGATCCTGACAAACCATCCCATGGTGTTCTGATCTGAAAGGAGAGTTGTTCCCGATGATTCATCCTGGCGTTTAGATGTCCTTATTATAAGAAATGTTTCTAATGCCTAGCATAATGTCTAATCATGGTTTGGTTGTGTGGTTGCTTGTTTGTTTGTTGTTTTTCTCCAGTGAGCACAGAGGCGATCTCTTTCTCTTCGCATCAACGTCTCAAGTATTTCATGGATGCTTTCACATATTGTTTCAGACTAGACTGAATTGTCAAATTGACTTTTTCTCAAACCCTATGTAATTTTACCTCTGATAATTCCTGTGCTACTGTCTGGATTCTCTAACCTGTATGTTTCTTGCACTCTGGTACCTAAAACGCAGGCACAAGACAGTCCCAAGACTTTAGCAGTACTGAGTGAGGGAATGGATTACTTCACATTTCACATTTCATATTCACATCTGAGTTAGCATTTGAGGACAACTTATTGCTCATGCCAATGACCATGACTAGGTGTCTGCATAGAGAGTTTATGGGGGCAATCTAATATTTAGACTTCTGGAATGTACCCTGGAAGGGTAATGCTGAACTTTTCTTAAGGGGAAGAGAGTGATGTGTTTTCAAGCCAGTTTTCCTATGTTCAGATCCTGGCAGTCCCAGAGGCACCCAACGCTGAGAGGGTATCTGAGGCTTGAAAAAGCAGGATCTCCCAAGTGCAGTGTCTGCCTGCAGGTGTCCTGATGAGTCTGTGGCAGATGAAGCTTTCGATAAATCCCTTATTTCTGTTGCCTGCCTGTTGTTACCTTCAGGCACTTGCAAGAAAATAAAAGGTACTATGTGTGAATTTCCCTATTGTTTCCAGATGTAGAATCTCTTTACTGTTGTTTTTGCTTCCAGCCTCAAATAGATTCGCAGCCTGCAATGGGTGCAGTGCATGTGAAGGTCTTGCCAGTTATAGTATGTTTTAGGATGCAAATGGTAATGTAGGTTTTGACTTTCATGCTTGAAATCCCTGTGCAATGGCAGTCTGTGCTGGGCACAACCAGAGAGAGTACTGCTGACCCACATGGATCTGCTTATCCCCTAGGCCTTCATTGTCTGCAAAGACTATTGACAGTTTTCTTGCACAAAATGGGGATTTAATGAGAGAGCTTTGCAGAAGCTTGTTTTGACTTCTTGCCTCTTGTTGGACCAGGCCTTTCCTGTGGCAAAGACTTTCAAAACCTTTGTACCTTGTCTCCTTTTTTTTGAGATGCTCTTGAAATTATGAGATAGAAACATATTCTGTGGACTTAGTTCGTGAAGATTTTTTTTTTATTCATTTGCAAAGAGCACTTAGCATGATTGCAGAAATCTGTCTCCCTGTTTCTTTGACTACAGGGCAAGGTTTCTTTGCTGTCATCTTTCAGCCAGGCCCTTTTGTTTTGTGCTTTAGGTGACATCCTTCACTAATGTGTCTGCTTATTGCCATTGTCCTTCTATTGTGATGGGATGCTTATTCCATATTTACACAGCAGTATTTTAGTTAAATGCTCTGAGTTGACAGATGATCCCTTGATTAGCGCAATGAAAGGTGCTGCTGTTTCAGAGTAAATGAAGGCTGTTTGAATTAGGGATGTAAAAAGTATAGTTGGACTTACAGCATAGGGTGGCTGCTATTTCCTCCTCTGTCAGGGTGGCTTCAATCTGTTCCTCCCCTGCCCCCCTTTTTGTCTCTCTTGTCTCAATATTTTGTGTTCTGTTTTCAACTTGTGTGGAAGCAACCAGTCCTGTCTCCTTTGAAGGGTGGACTGGAAGCATCGGTATCTTATCATGTTTCTTATCTATTTTGAAGAGTTCCCATTCAGTAGTGGGAATGACTTCAGCATTCTCAGCCTTTAATAGATAGAAGCAAGAAAAAAGATTTGAAATATGCAACAATGTCATTTCTCAATCAGCACAGAGACTTCATTGTGGAGCAGTGCAGTTCATGGAAAGCTGTCTCATACAGAGATGTGTACAAACCAAGGCTTCAGCTGATGGTTGCACCAACAGCATGCCCAAGGCCCAAGAAGAGTCTTGGATTTAAATATTATGGCAGATGTGGGTTCCTACTTCGTTGCCTAGCCAAGCCTGATTAAAGCTTTAACACTGCATTCTGCACGTGTCATTGAGTCAAGCTGTAGCAGGCATTCAGAGCTGCAGTAGATCTGTACTAGGAGAGACCCTCAGGGTGGTTGTCTGGACTTAAATGCCTGACTCCTGCATAAACACTCTCCTTCACCCGTCTGTAGAAGCCACTCATCTGAAGAGGCCTTGGCTCCCTTTGAACTGCAGATCTCAGGACCAGAGTAAGAGAAAACAGTGCTGTGGTGAGAAAACACTTCCTTCACTCTTCCTAATGAGCCCTCCTCCTTAGAAGAAAAACTCATTGCTTACACAGCTGACAGCCACATGTCAGGCCATGAGATAGTGGCTGCCTGAAGCTGAATGGGCACTCTGATAGGTCCCTTGAAACCTAGGGGCAGAAAGACAGGCTATAGAGCCTTGTGTGACGTAGGAAAGCTCACCCGCATTTTCATGCAGGGCTATGGCACAGGAACTTGTCAGAAACTGGCTGGCAATGTGACTTCCTAAAGTTCTGTAACCAGCTGCACTTTTATGTCATATATCTTTGAGTTGCAGAGAGCAATAGATTTCTACACCTTGATTATTCAAAGATCAGGGTGGTTACTGAGATAATGGGGCTGTGAAACTGAGTTAAAGGAACATTTATGTTCATGTAAGGCTGTTGCATCAATCTCACTGCTGTTGCCATTGGTATGTAATTATTTTTAGGGTGGCATATCAGCCATACACATACCTTGCAACTTATCTGATGTCTCATGATTCATGGAGTAAGTGTTGTGGCCATTCTCAACGCGACTCTCATTTTGTACTTCTGGTTTTGCCTGTGGTCAGTTCTTTTGCTAACAGGTTAATTTGTTGGTTCCTAAACCACTTTGCTTATGTGAAATGAGGACACTTTTTTTTTTTTTTTATTTTAACAAGCACTGTCTTTCAGTCATTAAAAATCTTCAAAGACTAGTCATCATGTAGTTGGCCCAGTTACATACTTTCATTGAAAGAAAAAAAGAAGGGGGGTGTGAAAAAGGAGCAAACCACCTTATATGCAAGGTGTTGATTATATATTCCCTGTGGATGTGCTATTAGTTTGGTTGCCATTGTCTTAGGGCTAGGGCCAACATTTTTAGAGCTCCTTCAAGTGTATCTTAGGAACAGCTTGGCTGTATGTTTTGGGTGTGAAACTTGATGTGGTTGGGCTAGGAGTTTGACTTGAACAAATCAGGGCTGCTGGTTTAACTGTGAATGAGTGTCACTACCAGTGATACCAAAACCACCTACTTTCTGCTAACGTGTGTTGCCCTAATGTGTCAGGATGAGCAAATATTGGTCGATGAGATGCCACACTGCTCACCCCTTGCCCAAATGGACTGCTTTTAAACAGAGAAGCCAGCACAGTCCTTTGCAACTGGTGACCCTGACTGCTGAGGTTGCCACCAAGGAGTTATGCTTGTCTTTGTGATCTGAGCAATTTGTTAAGAAACAGCTTTGAACCTGTGAGACTCATTTTACTGGATGGCTGTCAGATGTTAACTACCTTTGTACATGATAGAGTGGGCTTAGATCTAAAAAAGCCTAACAACATCATCCACGTGTTATACATTTTCTTATCTACAATAAATCACTTCAGGCATAATACTTCTGTCTTGACAGTTTTGCCTGCTCATGCTTCTGGCATCCTCTCATGGTTTGAGTAACTTGAAACAACCCACCATGGGATGCAGAGGGAAATAAGTGTCAGGAAAGAGGGGAAAACATAAAAGGTTGCATTTGGGGATTATTTTGGAGTCTGAGGAAGCTGACAATGAGAGTAGTTCCCTGATACTCAGCCTTGTGTGCCACTGGTGGAGGGCCTTGCTTTGGGGACAGACTCCTGATAAGAATTTACATTTTAGTGAGTTCTTATCTCAGATAGGTGGGTGGGTTGTAGCTGCACTGCAAAGTCTCTGGTCCCGTGGGACTTTCTGTCTAATCTGACAACTGCTTTGTATTCATCACCTCACAGGGAGCCCTCTGCTGTTAACCTCATCACTAGATGGCTAAAAAAGCCCCTTTCGTTTTGTTTGAAGGGGTAGTAACAAGGAGGTTGCAGAACTTTTGACCTAGTAAAATGAATTTGTCTCTGAAACCCGATTCTTTAAAAGAATCTAGGTTGTTGTGGAAACAATGGAAAAGCCTAATGTAGGTATGTACAAGTAGGCTGTGTGCTATTTAATATGTAGGTCACAGAGAAGAAGACATGGAGGCAAAAGCCTGTGTCTTCTTAGATCTGATCAGTGGTTAGTGTCAGTATTGCTAAGTGAGAGACTTAGGCTACAGATTTAGCAAATAAAATAGTACCAGCTCTGTTCTGTAGCCCTGAGGCCAGCTGGCATGATCTGGTCTGGTCTTGTACCACTGAACTCTCTGAACCTCAGAGCAGGATGGCTGCATTCAGACTGCCTGCTGGGAATGGTCCTTGGCCCATCCTAACTCTGGCACCGTGCCTGAGAATTGTTTAGGAGAGTGCTAGTAGAGCTGGGCCAAAGGGTGCTAGGAAGTACTCCAACCATTTGCCAGCAGAACTGGCAGGCCCATGTCTGGCACTGTTACCTTACTGGTATGGGCATAGCCCGAGGCCCCACCCCAGGCTGTGGCACATCTTGCTAAAGTAGGACCCTGGTGGATCAGTGATGCCCTTGGGAGAGCTGACAGGCAGACCCAGTGTGAGCTTTTCTGTGTTGGTGGCTGGTCCAATGGGTTTATTTCCGATGCTCTGTTGTTATGTGAACGTTCTAGGTGGCAGGCCAGAAGTGCTGGAAATGCTTTGTCAGCCTTCTTTAGACTTCTGTCATTACTGACTCTGTCGTTGTTATTTGAGATCTTCTATTTTCTTGATCTGTGGAGGATAATACAGAAAGGAAATACAGTTTGAATGGGTGGAGACTACTTTAGGACAGTGTAAAAAGGAACTGGATGTTAATTACCTAATTTTGAGTGTCATTACTAGCAGTTGTGAGCTATCACAGACTGAAAGCACTTTGGTCCTTCACATGAAGTGCCACTTCATTGTTTCTGTTTTCTTCCCTTTTTATTGTGGAAAATCAAAGGCTTCAAATGATAATCACTGGACACTTGAATATAATTTTTTAGCTCCTGTCCCTCTGGGAGCTGGTGGTTCTGTCTCTGTTGTGTTACAATGCTATGTGGAAGTCAGTTCAGATGGGAAGCAGCTGTTTGTGAGGAGAGGGTGTTGACAACAGACAGAGTAAGGGAAGAACAGTGGGAGAAGATTTCCAAAGAGAGCTGCAGAAGTGTGTTTGCTATAAGTATTCAGTTGTCAGAGGCATGATCCCTCAACAGGAAGAAGAGAGATGGATATTGGGAAGATGCTTTTCCCAGAGTTTGGCTTCTTTGTTGGCTCTTAAGGCTTTACATGTGCATTTGCAACAGGGACAGTTTCACATCTCTTTCTTTGCGTTGGCACTAGTGTTTTGCTTACATGTGAACAGAACGTGTTCTAAAAACTTGCCAGCAAATAATGATTTTCAGGCTATATGGTCCAAAGATGCCTTTTTTTTGTTGTTTTTTGAGCTGTATAGTTGGAAAGTGAGATTTACCAAATAATTTATTTATACAAGACAGAAGTACCACTGGAGTTTTAAACTTGATCATTAAATGATACAGGGCACACAAAATCCCCTGCAATGAGTGTTACAGTAGCTGTTTTGCTGGGGTTTTTACTGAGTCAAATCTCCAGCTTTGCCACCACTGCATTTCTAGAATTGTGCTGCATTCAGTCCTCTGGTCTTCACATTGCACCCACGTTCTTCATTCACCATTGTCTTCCCTCGCAGTGGGTTGAAAAGCTGTTGCACAGGAACAGGTAATCTTACTGCACATGTTTGTGTGTTTGTTTTTTTTTTTTTTTTCCACTTCTGTGCATCCCTCCTTCTGCATGCAGCACTCTACAAGTAATATTTGCCAGAGTAAATGCACTGAGAAGTGGAGCAAGAGCAAAAAGCATTTGTAAATAAAAATGGACCAATAAATTTAAGATATAGTCAAGGCTTTTGAACTAAATGCAATTGGAAAGAGTATTGGTTTTAGATGAATGGAAGAAATAAATAAAAAAAAAAAAAAAAAGGACAGATCAGTACTTCTGGAATTAGAACAGGTCATTGCAGACATACTAATTAATGTACTGAGCTGCATCTTTATTCTTACCTGATGAGCAGATCAAGCTGATCAATCTTTGCTTTATGGATGAATTTGTTAGTAAAGGGTGCTGGAAGTTTTCTGCAGAGGAGCAGCAGAGGGGAACGGAAAAAGAAGATTACTTAGGATGGTATTCTGGTTTGCATTATATGTGGTAGAGCACCTTCTGAGGATTCTGCTATCTCTGTGGACTTGATCCTGTGGGGTGCTGCAGCCAGGAGGAGCTGGGAAAGCTCAGCATGTTTCTAGCAGGTGCCTATCTCCATGCAGCATCAGCATTTTCTGTGTATAGAGCTTGAATGGCAAGGTACATCTGGGAATTTCACTCTGACCTCTGTTTCCTTCCCCGTTTAAAAACAGCTTATGTATGAATCTTGACATAAAACAGCCAGCCTCGATTGGTTTTGTCTGTACATACCCATGTGTCATAAGAGATCCTTTTGCACAACAGTGGCCAAAGCATCTTTCTTAAGCAGTTGCACAAGAAAAGCCACAATATTTGGAAAGTAAAGTATGAATCAAAACTTCTACAGCACACAGAACCAGAGGAACTGAAATTTGCAGTCAGCAAGCAAGAACTAAATTGCAGTGGCAGCAGTTGCTATGTCCAGGTGGTGTGTTTGGAGCAAGGCTCCATGACATCAGTTCTCTTTTAATGTGGTTTTGGGTGAGCTACTGGGGCAGCATGGTATCAAAAAAACCAGTTTAACCCAGTGGAAAGGAAAGTCTCAGGCTAGTTTTTTATAGAGAAGAAAATTTTGCTTCGAAGTGTATTAAGAATAAAGATACTAGTCTGCATCTGTTTAGCACTTTTTGGGCTGTATTATCTCAAACCAGAAAGCTGGTATTTAGCAGATGGAGAAACTGAGGCACAGAAAAGCAAAATTACATGTCCAGAGGTTGCCAAGGAAGTAACTAATAAAGCCAGCAACTGAAGCTAAATATCTTAATTCTTTACCTCTTGTAGGAGAAAAAGCTGAGCAAAAGTTATCATGCAACCGGTAAGACGGTTTTTGGTTGTTGTTGTTGTAAAAGTGCAACAAAACCTGTAATTCTCTAATCCAGTCTTCTGGCGACCAGCTGACACATCTTGGCAGTTAGTTCTTGATGAATTGGTGGCCTTAGCTTGGTTCCAGGGGGCCTGTTAGGCATAACCAGAAGTGTTACTGGCAATCTCTGTGCACAGACCAAGAATCAGTGGGGATGGGAGGCATTAACAGTTTTCCATCCTGGGAGTACCTCTGCTGGATACAAGAGACTGTGCTAGAACTTTTCCTGCTGTAGTCCTATGTGACCATACGGTGTAGAATGTAAGTCTTGGCTCTTCAAGAATTGCCAGTCAGCAGCTTCCCATTGCTCTTAGTGAGTAACAAAAATGTAAATAAAGGAGCTATGTTATGTCTCAGAATTGCTCAGTGGCAGTTGTCTGAACAGTTGTGCTTATGCTAGAATCTCAGCAAGTACAAATGCAAACACTTGGACATCTGGTGGTTTCACACTTGCCTAGTCTGCTGGTGTATGTGTTAGCTGCTAAAACTAACTCTTCTCAACACTATGCAGAAGTACTTTTTAAAGCAGTGAGTGCAAGCCTGAGTTCCGCAATCGAGCACATACTGAGCACAAAGGGTGTAAGAGAATGAAAATGGCAGTGGCTTGAATGTACTGCTGGTGCTTCCCCTGTGTCTGCTAGGAAAAGCCAGTCTGTTCCAGCAAAGTGGAACTGTCTAAGGCCAAACTGAATCCAAGGAGAGATTTGGAAAAAGTTTAGTTATAAAAGAGAGCATGTAAAAAATTTCACTTGTGTGGCTTCCCTGGACTTGATTTTTTGGCAAGAAGCTGGAACTTCAGAGATGCCACAGAGAGGAAGTTTCCTCCTCTGTTCGTTTTTAGCTTCAAGGTTCAGACTTAAAGTTTGAAGACTTCAAACTTAAAGTTTGAATTAAAGTAGTTGAATCCTGAAATTCACTGCACAAACCCCATCCTTCAGAACAGGAGGGTTTATTTTTGGTGTATTTTGCTCATCTCTGCACACTTGTGATCTTCCAAGGCTTCAGTTGCCTCCTTCTCATTAATTTCAAAGGTATGTCTTCAGTCAACATCATTGATGCGCGTTGTCTTAATTCCTCTGTTACACAAAAAGGCTTTTGTTCACCTGTTCTGACCCTGTGAGAGGCCACTACTGCCTTGTTAAAACTAACACAGTACCAAAGTAAAAACAGTAGCATAAGGTATCTCTGCAAATCTTGATACTGTTGAACCTATTGAATAAGAAGAGATTGGTGAGTTTTGAGGGGAGAGGGGTTTGGAGAGAGCTGGAGTGCTGCCTTCATAGGAATGTTACTTTCCTTTTTTCTCACCCCAGCTGATGTGATCTTTCTTAGAAAGTGAAGACTTACCCTTGAGACTCCTGGTATGAAGGATCTTGTAACCCAAGATAGCGTTAGACTCTTTTTCTCCACTCAGATCAGCAGTCTTGCACTAGTACAACTGCCTGCTGTGTCTTGTTTCTCATGCCACAAATCCTTGGTTGTCCACACATTTCTATTCTGCTTCACTCCAGCAGTTTATGAGGTGAGGTGAAGGGTAGTAGAGAACATGGTTTTTTTAGCCTCCTTATACCTCCCGCTGGAGCAGGAATGTGGCACTGTTGCATAGCTCAGAGAAGATGGACATGGAATGTCCACTACAACTAGGTGGTGCAGAGCAGAACACAGCATTAGTATTGTAGATGCGTTTGGGTTATAATTTTTGGTATTTCATGGCCATAGCAAGCAGTTGGAAATGCCAGTGTACGTGTTATGCCATTATCCTGGAACCCTTATTTCACATCATTATCTTGGAGTACAGTAGGCTGAACCAGAAGATATTCCCTCCAATTTCACTCCGATTCACTGCGTATGTTCATAAGCATGTTTAAGTAGGGTGACCATGACAATTATCACTGTGCCTGTTTGCCCTGCCACATTCCTTGAAGCTAAGGTCCCGTGGTACGTATGGTTGTCTGGGGTTTGTATCCTCAGCTGCTATAGTTTACAGCTTAATATATAAATGCAGACTGAAGGCTGCAGTGGTTTGTTTAAGTGCTTAAATGTTGAGTTGTAGAGGACGGTGCTTAAGCAACAGATGCATGTTCTCTGCAGCCTTGTCTGAGACAGAGGTGTAACCTTCAGGAGAGGAAGGAACAAAGGGTTGAGGACAGTAATTGCTTCAGCCATATCATTTAAATCAGTTGGCAAATGAGAGTCACAGTCCCAAAATGTACGTTAATTAACAGTTTGTAGTTAACTGTAGGATGGCAGCTGGAGTGGCTGAGGTTTAGGCACTTGCCTATTTTGCCATGTATACTTTAGACACAATAAGCACTAGAAAAGTGGTAGGGGAAATAACTGGGGGCTTTCCAACAGTGTTTGCCAGAGCTCCTCTGCTGGAGGTCTGTGTTGGTGCCATATGCCTGGGCTGGCTGAGAGCCTGCTGTGGATGCTGGATGTGACTGTGTGAGGGCAGCAGTAGCTGCGCAGGTCAAAGAGCTCAGGCATGGCTTTGCTCTATGACTGCTTACGTCTAGGTTGAGCTCTCATGGCTCTTCCAACCTTTTGTTGGTCACTTAAGTCATCTGCAGTGAACCTCCACCATAAGACTAGAGGTTGCTCTGGATTCAAGAAACATTAAATACAAATGATATTTAAGTGACAGTTTCAAAGAAGGAAGAGAAATGTGCTGTCTTACTCTGCTTCTGTTTTCTGGGCTTTGTTATTTTCTTATATTTGCTGTATAAGCAATTTTCAGCTGAGCTGGTGGAATTGATCAGAAGGGTTGAGACTTTTGGACGAAGCGAAAACAAATTCCCTAGGTCTGTTTTGTTTGGTTTTGTATGGGGGGAGTAACTTGGGCTTGAGTGTACTTTTTTCTGACTAATGATACGCTGGCTGTGACATTAGTGACAGACCTCTCACGATATGTCACTGCAGAACTTCCTGTTTAGGGATGTATTACCTGTCCGTTCTAATGCGCTTTTAAGTGGAATTTGGCTTAATGAATAATTTTTGGCTTCACTTATTATATAATATCTTTTCTTAAAGGAAGGAAGTCTCTCTTTCCTGGCAGTCTAAACACCAGGCAGTGACATGACCTCACAAATCGCCCTGTGTGTTGTGTGCCTTGGTGATGTGATATTCCATTGTCAAACCTCTGTTTTTCTGGGGCAACTCTGCTGCCTTTAGAAGCTTTTGGATGAGATGCACAATGTCACCCACCAGGAATGTCCCTCCAATTAGAGACATTATTTCCAGTACCTAATTCTTCATATGAGGCTCTGTGATGCTGTCAGGATTCTGGGATACCTCTCCAAAGGGGTGATCTGCTTTGGAGTACCTAGAAGAAAAAGGTTTGATGCTCTGTGATAAGTACATCTCTTTAACAGCATTCCTCTGAAAATGTGGGTTTTGTTTGTGCCCAATGAGGCAGTTCTTTTATCACACTTTGTCCTTGTTGATGATTCTGTTTGTAGGAGTGAGGGAGAAGGAAGAGAAAAGATGTATAGCCATTTCGGGGTATTTTCAAACGTGGAGCAAAGCTCTGACGTGCACTGAAATCCAATAGCAAGTTCTCTCTCCACATCTTCCTTTAATCAGCACTGAAATGAGATCTATGTGAGGTGTCCGTGTTGTGCATGCCGGAATTTTATACCTAATGAAGAAATTCTCATTGGTTTCAGGCAGAACATATTTCAGGCCAGAGATGGAGGGTAACCATGAAATGCCCATCTCCACGTGTTCTGTCTCTTCTTGTAGAATTATGGGTGTGGATAGTGGAGTATGAGACAGAAAGATAGAAAAGTTTCTAGTCTAAGATACCATCAACTAGGAAAGTTTTCATGGCTCCAGAACTTGAGGAGAATAATTATATAAAGATCTCCTGGTTCAGGATTATGGGAAAGTGTTGAAAAGTTAATTTAATCTTGAGAGCTATGGGGCAGGGGTTTATAAATTTTTTGGTGTTCCTTGCATAAAACTCTGCTTTTTCCTGGGTTCATCTGTTCTTGCTGTTCATTTCCCAGTTCAGATTGGAGCAGACTTTATAGTAATTAAAATATGAATTGTTTTCAAACTGACTCTAGGACTTTATTTGACCTTCAAGATGATAAATGGGTGTGAAGTACCAAGAACTGTAGTATCTTTTTTTTTTTTTTTCTTCATGTAAAGGGTTCTCGGTCATCTTGCTTATAAAAGAAGTGTAGAGGTGAACAAGATGTCAAGAGAACAAATTAGAAAACAAAGGTTTGTAAATATTCCAGATTCAACTGAACTTACAGATCTGTATATATGTAAAAATTTTTCAGGTGGTAGTACAAAAGTAGAAGTGGTAATATTTCTAAAGCACCTCTGAAACTGGTTTTCTGTGCAGTAAGTGGTGATTACACAACAGAGAAGGGAAGGGTTTCGGTTAGGTTTGTACCCTCACAGAGCTGGGGTCCACAGGCTCTGCAGCAGGAAGGTACCATACTCAATGTGCTGCCCAGGAAGAGTGAAAGGTGGGACCTGGCTGGAGTACTGGCACCATCCTACCTGAACATGTTGTTTGGCAGTAAATGGCTGCCACTTCGGAGCATTTTTCTGCTGTCTATGTGTTCATGTTTTTAGTTTCTAAAACTGAAGCTATGGTAGATCCTCCCACACCACCTATATATACTTTGTGCATTTATGAATGGGAGGTACCTTCTAGACTATAGTAGAATGGGATTCTTGTTTTATGGTAGTGAGTTCTTGGCTACTAGTGATTCAAGTGAAGTCTTGATGAGTTTACATAGCAGTCATAACTCCAAATTCATAACCTATTGATGTGTAGTACCAACTGCTAAAGCATGCATGAGCTGGAAATCTTGGCAAAGTCGAATGAGTTATGGAGGGTATTCATGCATGAAGAGCATAGTACTAAATATTAGATGATGCTGCTTCTCTTCAGCAGCTCATATCTGCTTTCCAGGTCTCGAATTCTCCAGTTGGAGTGGCTGTGTCCTCAAGAAAATAAATCAAAATAAACCACCACCTTCAAATTTGCTATTTTTTCGTATGCTACTTTGTAAATCTTTCATTAAATGTCAGGGAGGTATAAATTCAATTCAGTGATACGAACAGTAGAAACTTCAATCCCTGCTGCTCTGGATTTTAAGAGGGAAAAAATGGATTCTAGAAATGAGCAGAGGAAACTGAGGCCAGCAGTTCTTCAGAGGCAGAAATAACTCAACCAGAATAACATGATTGCTTCAAGGGCTGGCAAAGGGGAGCAACAAGAATGCATTTTTCTTTGTTTCTGGGTGATAGCTTGCCTTGTGGAGAACAGATGAGCTCACAGCAGAGCTGAGAGTGGGCATGGTAAGGTGTAGACACTCCTGGAAAAGAATTAAAAGAAGGGATTTTTAAAAATAGGGGGAAAAAGGCTAAAAAATACTATCAGAAGACTCAGGAACTGAGATCTACTTTTCCCTTAGAAAGCGACTGAAGAGCCATTAGCATGAGAGGAAAGTGAAATGCTATTTTTCTGACATACTGTGTCATACCCTTGCCTATGTGAAAACCCTGAGTGTTTGTCTACAAGAGCAGGGAGCCAATCTGTGTTCCCTTGTCTGGATTTGCCACCTTGAGTGTGCTGTTTGGACACTGTGCTTGTTGGCATATGCAGCCTTGGCTCTGCTTCTTAAAAAATATGGTGATCATAGCATTTACTGAATAAACAGCTCAATACCATAGTCCCTTTTTGAGTTCTCTGTATTCATAGCAGACATAATGGTCATATATGAGGACAAGGAAAGGTATGGGAGACATCATGGACATGGGAAAAAGATTAATGGGCTATAAAGCAAGAATAACTAAATTCTGGACAACTCTTTTGAATTAATCTGATACTGTTCAAAATTAGGCACAAGTAATAAATTCTTAAACCTGTACTGCTAAAATGGAAAGAATTCTTACATTACTAATTTTATTATTGAAGTGCCTTGCCTAACAGGACAACATCTAGTTTTGTGTATAAGTTGTTGGCATCCAGAAAAGAACAACAGCAATGTTCTAAAACAAAACTTGAATTGAGTTTTGATTGCTTATGCTGGAAAAGGTGCAGAGATGGAGTAAACTCTATGTATCCATAGCAGGGTAGGACAAGGAGTAATGAGTTTATATTGCAGCAACTGAAAAAATTAGGAGATGCTTTCAAAAAGTCAGGATAATGAAGTAGTGGAATAGATAAAGGGAATATTGTGAAGTGTCTGAAACTAGTTCTTGTGAAGATTGAATGAAGCAGACTGCTGACAGGAGTGTAACAGATACTGTGCACCTGCTTTGGTGTATAGGGTGCCATTTTACAGTCCTGATCTCCTTCATTCTTTGATTTTAAACAGCAGAGAGGAATTAGTCAAAGGCTTTTGAAATTGCTTCTAAACAGCTTTCCTGTCTGATTATTTCTTCTTACCTTTGTGTATTCATAAACCTTATCCTTTTGGTCTCATTGAAATTTGTGAGGGCTCTTTAATAGACAGTGAAAAGTTAGGGAGTTTATCTTGAAGTGCTCTTTTGGTGTCTCAAACCAAGCTGGCTGACACTCTGTGAGCTACTTCCTTGCTTCATCATGGGCTGGCTGAGAGCAGGCACAGTAACTTCAGCAGTGTAGCGGTAACTAAGTGGAAGAGGTGGTGAAAACCTAAATCACTCCAGTCTTCAGCAAAGTAAATGTATGTGACTTGGCTTTCTCCAAAAGCTAATCATATTCAGAAGTAGAATAAATCTATAAAGACATTTAAAATGTGTGGATTCTTTTTTCATGTTTTAAAATGTGAACAAAAGTAAACTTGAAACTACAAATTTTCCCAAAGTCAGAACATGAAATCCAGTTTTAGAATGCTGTTATTAATGGTGGGAAGAGGTACCATGGAGGACATCCTGTAATACTGGGTGGATGTTTCACATTTAGAGAGATTAATGTGAACTTACTGCCTGGTTTCTCTTTTTTTTTTTTTTTTGCCATGTAATTTCTTCTTTTTCTGGTTTCAAATATGTCCTGCAAATTTCATTGCCTGAAGATTTTGTGGTAACTCATGTATCATGCTTGGAAGCTCTCACCTTGTATGAAATTAGCCAAAGTCTCTTTAAGTGAGCTGTTTTGTGCATTTTAAATTTGGAATCTTTCAGAAAAGTCCTTCCCTTTTCTATTTCAATCTTAACTGGAAAAAATCGGCTAGTTTTAAACTGTCTTAGCATCCAAAAGACAACAATATAAATGGCTGTTGAAATGCCAGTATCTTCATCATATGAGGGTCACAGTTGTTTTACAGCTCTTTGATGTTTTTGTAGATAGAGAAAATCACCTAACTTGGTTAAGAGTTTTCCCCTTGTAGTGGGGACAGTGTGCAACTCCCCCACACTTCTGGCTAGTCACTTGGGTCAAAAGAATAACAGCATGTTTTGTCTGCCTGGATTCTCAAAGTTACAAATCACTGGACCATTTTCAATTATGGATTGAAATTCTATTTCCATGTTCTCCTGGGGGAACCACACACTGCCTGTCAGCTTTCCCTACGTGCCTGGCTCTCCTATCTCTGCACAGAGGAGCGCCATAGTAGAGTAGAGGTTTGCTGTTCAATTAGAGAATTTTGCCCGTTGTTCATGAGTTACAGTTTGGCTCCAGAACCTGGCTGGTTTCTCCTTTTCTGAATATTCCTGGCATCCTCATTTCCAGTCATCTTTGCCCTGGCTAGTTGTGTTTTGCTGTGAAGTGGCTTCTTCACATCACTTCCTTAGTGGTACAGCTGCATTTTTCACTCTTGTAGGCACACTTTCCCATTAGCACTCTTGCATCTCAGCCCGATATTCCCACACGTTATAAATATGCTCTCAGTGGTGCCATAGGCTCTCCCTTCTTATTTATGGATAGAGTTGCAAATTTGACCCAGATGGTGCTGTTTTCCAAAGTCTGCTTCTGAAATCTGTTTGCAAGATACGATCTGCCTGAGCATATGCCTGCTCGGCTGTTTTCGGGAGATCTCCTTTCAGGACTCCTGGTTATTTTTACTGTATTGAAGTTGTGCTTCCTTAAATGCCCTAAGTTAGTGGGATTGGATCCTTTTGTTTGCCCCAGCAGCACAGGCAATGTCTAAAAGCTGCTTAGACTTCATTGTTATTTTGCCATAATTGCTTCCAAGAGATGTACTCTGAACTTAATGAGAACAAAATATTATTTTACAATATGTAGTAAAATGACAATTAATGATACCATTTGTAATAATTAGGAGTTTTGTATCAAGAGACATTTCACAGTAGCTTCAGCTACAACAGGGGATGTGGTTTCTCAGAATGTGTACCAAAGTGCCAGCCACTTTCAGTGGTACATGTCACTGGGTATGTCCAAGCTACTCCAGGCGACTCACAGCTTGCACACTATCCTTCTTGGTTTCTCTTATGGACTTAATCTCACAGAATTCATATCGCCTCTTTTTCTTTCCCTCAATTATCTCTTCACATACTTATCTTCCTTTGTTGTCAAAACCGAAAAAAAGTTATCATTGGAGTGTAGTGTGCTTTAACATTTATTTCTTATGCGTGCACATGATCATGGAAGGCCTGGAGGAGGCCTCTGACAGTGTCAGTTTTACAAAGCTGTATCTCTGGAGAGCAGAATAAAAAACCCCACAGTTGTACAGCAGAGTTGTGTAATGAAGTACGCTGAAGTCTGTGCTTCAGTCAAATTGAGACCAGCTTTTGGAATGAGTATGTACCAGCACTGAAAGACTCAGAACTCAAAAAGCAAAGAATTAAAATACCATTCTGCCCACCCCCCACTCCCCAAAAAAACCCTTTTGATTTTAAAGATGGCTAAACTCTTATGGTTGGTAGGCCTCAGCTCTGTATGTCGTGCAGTTCATTTGTTGGTCCCTAACTGTCAGTTTAGACGTTTAGCTGCTTGTTCTTCTAGGTAGAAATCATGCCAGCAGTTTATCAGGAGGAGCGTGGATGGCATTGTCATCTTCCATGGTAAGCCTGAACTGTGCCTCTTCATGGGACAGAGCTCTGGTTTCTCCATATATTTAAGTCCATCAGTATCTGGCTTTGAGGAGACTGAATAACTAATGACTGAGGGTCTGTGTGTGTGTGAATAATGTAAATGGCTTTTGTCCTGAGCTTTCAGATCCCGGTGGTTGCATTGTGAAAAAAGGACTTGCCAGCTGGAAATGTTTTACCATCTCCTTCCACAAATTCAGGATCAGGGGAACTTAGTAAAACCTGCTTTTGGGTGTTAGTGCCACACTGCACAAAACGTGTAGGACAGCGACCAAAAACCTCTTTCAGGTGACCTCCAGCTGCTGTTGACAACCACTGAACAGATACATGCTTTGATGTGTAGAATTGTTGAGGCAATTTGACTTGTCTGTTTCAATGGATATAAAACCTCAACAGTGTGTTAAGTGCTTGGTGAAAGAGAGTCTGGAATTCTCTCCTGCAGCAGAAGGGCAGTTATGTTATCTTCCACTGGTGTTGCAGATATTTGATAGTTCTGTTTCCATAACCATCCAGTGCAGAAGCAATGGGTGTATCTTCACAAAACACGTTAATCAGACTAGCCTATGGAAGAAGTTGGGGCACCAGAAAACATTGATAATTGTGGACTACTCCTTGATTATTTGGCAAAATTAATATGTAGAGCTGGGAGAAGAGTCACTTCTGCCTCATCTATCTTACCAAGAGTCACCATCCTAGCAGTGATGACTGTTGACATTCTTTCGTTGTTGAAGAGTGAATTTTTAACTGAGGGCCATCCTGAAATTTGTTCCTTAGAGTTTGAATTGGCTGCTGTCCTTGCGTCTCTGTGTGCAGCTCTGGAAGTGTTGTGCAGAGTTATATGCACATCGTGAACACTCCCAGTCAGAAGAGATGCGTGTATAGGACAGAGGGAAAGTACAAGCAATGTGGTTAGGCAGCCTTTGGGTGTTTCCCTGCTATTCTTACAACTCTGCAAAGAGATAACCCTACTGCTCCAAGTCATCTTCATGGTAGTGGAGTGTTGAGGCAGGATATTTAGAATACAGACGTCCCTTCTTTGTATCTTATGCAAGGTACTGCTGAGCTAACTTTGTAAACTTTTTTGTTAAATTACATAGATTTCCAAAACTGGGGGTAGTTTTCTAATTCCATGTCAATATTAGCTCACACAAGACAGGCACACAAGACAACGGTTTTTTCTCACGGCAGAACACTCAGTATTGTACTAACCCTTGCTGAGAAGGCCTCCTCCCTTCTGTACTGCTTTTTAACTAACTGGAATAAAATGTAACAATAAAATGGGGGTTTATTACACCCTCAAATCAGATTTGCTTATTTTTATAATTTTTGTTGTTATTACCAGGGGAATTGTATCTCCATACCTTTTCTTACCAAGCTGCTGGAACAAGGGCTGAGTTGTCAGGCTCTTGAGGGTGTGAAGGAAGGAAGGGAGACAGGGAGATGCCTGGTTTTCTGTGTTTAAACTGATTGGAAAGAATAAATTGTCTTGTTTTCATTAATATTCTTGGGAATTTTCTGAAGGTCCTGAAGGAAACAATGGATGAACTTTCTCTGCTTCCACCTCCCCCACCTTTAGATTTTCTTTTGGACAAAAATTCATCCATATGTGTATAAAATAGATTCTTCAATTGTCTCTTCCAATAAGATATTTGAAATTAAACATTCTGTCATCATGTGGACAGTTTAGTTGAAAACTAAGTTATTTCCTGACGTCTATTATTTGCTTTTCTGCAGATCATAACATTCCTATCTCTATCTAAAAATTTTCAACCATACCCCAGAAATTTCCTGCAACACAATTAATTTAATTTCAGACTTCTGCTTCAAAGCTTTAGTTTTTTACATTTATGTGTTGAAATAATATTGGGAGTAGAAGACAGCGTTTTCCTGATGAATTTTTAAACTTCAGTAAAACCAATGTTTTCAGTAGGAAAAGGATTTAATCCCAAATTTGTGGGATAACTTGTGTTAGCGACTGTAACACTGGCAGGTGGTGATTTAGGAGCCCTTCCTGACAGCTGACTCTGCAGTTGAATGTCCTCTCAACAGCAGCTGAGGCAGGAGCGTAGGTTTCAGATGCTGGGAAACCTGCATGGGCAGGAGGGCTGCACATCCTGGTCTCGGAGAGGCTAAAAGCAGTTTTATCACTGGCTTAGTGGACTTGGAGTGTCACAGTCGGGTTCTTTTCCTGCCCTCGCAGTGGTTCAGTAGGTGAATTAGGGGTAGGCAGTTGAGTCTTTTATCCCTTCTCCTGTAAAACAGGAAAATAACTGTTATGCAGTGGGATTATGAACCTTACCTGTTGTTTGCAATACATTACTGTAAGTCCTGCAGGAGGTTAAATTTTAGTGCTGGTGTTGAATTTTGTGAGCCAGAGATGCAGTGGACAAGGATCACCAGGAGCAGAATGATGGTGGAAAAGAGCAATGCAATGGTGAAAGTATGTACATTGTGAATTTGCCTTTCATGGTGTTTTTGAGTGGATTCTTTAGCAAAGTTTCCCTTTCTGAATGAAATCATGGCATTGTCAATGTCTGGAGAGCTTAGAAATAGGGGAGAGGAAAGAAAGAGGTGAAATTTTGGTTAACATATGGCACAATTAACTAATAATTCTGGGGATTATGTCTCGGGTTTCACTGGGTAATGGTTGTTTTACTGTGGCTCTTTATTTTAGCACCAGTTTTTCTTCTTTTTAACATAGCAACTGTCAAAAGAGAGTCCAATGCAGACTCAAGGTCCTTTCAGGCTGACACTTGTTGCCATCTTTATTTCCTGTTTTCTTTTTTTTTTTTTTAAACATACCACAGATAGTGTTAATAAACCAGTTTTGCCCATAAGTGAGAGCAGAAAGTGATGTCATGCAGTCAGAATTCATGTTGCAATGGGGAGACCAGAGCGTGTTGTTTGCCCTTGCTGCTGCTTCTCCGTCGTTCACTCTTGCAGAAGTTACAAGTTAGATTTGCATATTTTTCGTTTGAACCTCGTGCTGTACAACACAAAGGACATTCCACTTTGCAGAGGTGTAGCTCCCAGCGAGTCGCCGTTGGGCACGCTGGCAGCAGGCAGCTGCCCACACACCCAGCACGGGGGTGGCTGCGGGTGGTGCCGTTACGTGTGCCCCGGGCTTCGAACCGGGCGAGAAATTCCTGCGGAAGCCTCGGAGCCATTTTAAGAACAGGTGCCAGGGTTTGAGAGCTTTGCCTTCCCTTCCTGCACGCATCAACGTCTCCGAGCAGTGTGAGTTTGATTTATAGGGACACAAAAAGAGAAATGTAGTATGGGAAAGGGAACGAGAAAGAGGGAAAAAAATGGAGAGGAGGGAGGGGGAAGGGGAGAGGTGGCCAAGGAAAGGGAAATGGAGACAGACAGAAAGACAGAGAAAGAACTGTTTCCCCTTTTATGAGGAAAGGGAGCCTCCAAAGCAGGATGACTTGTTTCAGCTGTGCAGGCCACTTAATACCCATGAACTTGCAATTAAATGCGGAAGTGGCAGACAAGAGGCAAGCTAAAAGAAGATATTGTTAAATACTCGGCATTGGAGGATGCAGGGGGAAACTCAGAAAATGGACAGAGCCCAAGTCATGAATAAGCACTCAGTTTCCTGGGATTCTGCTGCTGGTGGGAGGGGTGCTGGAGATGCTGGAGGCCTCTGTCATTCAGAAACGCCGCAGTGGCAGAGGCCCCTTTGTCCTTCTCCCCTGGATGCTGCCACAAAGAGAGGTTTTATTCAATTTCATGGTGCTGAGTCCACGGGCCTCTTTCGACCAAGCAAAGGGTTTCTTCCCCAGGCCAAGCTCTCGGAGAGCTTTGCAGAGAGGCTCTGTGAACCTTGATTGTTGTTTGGCTTAGAAGTACGCTGTTTGCTGCTTGAATTTTTCTTGATCTTTTGCCTAGATAACCTAAACTGGTTCCTATTTTGCTCTGGAAAATTACATGTGCCTGGATTGTTTTACAGAATGGAGACACCCAAAAGGAGTCAGGACTGTTACTTTGTGGGCTGGCCAGAAGGTTCTGAAGTGTTTTTATTTTCTTTGGGGTTACAGGGTAAGAATTTACCTACTCTTTCAATGACAGTTTGCACGTAATTGTGTGTTTCTGGTAACCTCTGCTGGCTGGTGAAAGGTAATCTCCTCTTATTCCTGCAAGTCCATTTTAATTCTTGCTTCTGGCCAGAAGGTAAACTCTTGGAGTTGCAACATCAGCTGCAGCTTTGAAAACATTTTTGGAATTGTTTAGGCTGGAAGATGCTCTGTGTGTGTGAGGTTCATGGGAACCAGGGTCAAACAGTCATTTGACAGGATAAGATAAAGCTATCACTTTTATTCCCTTGTCATACACCTTTTGAGTATTAGAATGGTAAGAGGTTTTCTTGATGTTTGTGAAGACCTTAGTGGAAGTCAGGATACTCTGCTGACTTTAACGATGTCTGATCAAACATGAATTTTGTCTGAGCAAAATTCATGACCTGTGAGAGCAGAATGGGAGTTCTTGTGCCCTAATCTGCCAAACTCACTGAAGTGAAGGAAATATAACATTGATAAGGACTCAACAGAAAATTAACATGTTCTTTGGGATCAGGCCTTGTCTCCTGAATCTGTGACAAGCATTTGAAATGCTCATGTATTAAAGATGCTCTGTAAACTAGGTTTTTTGGGGGGGGTTATTACTCTAAGGACTAAAGCAATATTCAGATTATAGCACATAATTTAAACTGAAGTGTGTATATTATTAATAGGGACTAGGATGTGTCCCAGCTTGTAAAGAGTGAAAGTAGGTCATCCTGACTCCTTTGTAGCTTTGCAACTCCAACACTAATTTGCCTCAATATATGAAATCAGGCTGGGGGAAGCCCTTGGGTGGGATAGTTATTTTGATAGCCTCTCTGACTGGTACTGTCATAACATTCTGCCTGTTCCTTTAAACTTGGTTCTCTTCCCAAGGTTGGTTTTTGTTTGATTGTTTGGAATTGTTTAGAAGGTTATTTTATTTCTTTCACATGTACAGGGTTGGATTCGAGAGGCTGACCTGTGCTGCTGTGGAAGGGACAACAAGCAGTTTTTCCTGCTATCATTTGGCAGAGAAGGGATCCAGAAAGCTGATGCAAAGCTAGTAGTTCTTCTTGTTTCTGCAGTGCTGTGTGGATTAGGCACTGTTGTAAAGGAGACATTTGGCTGCCTGATACCAGTTGTCTGCAAATTGTCTCTATATAGCAGATGTAGCTGTTAAGTAACTCTCTTGCTTCTGCAAGTTCTCACAGTCAAGTGTATGGGCACTGGATAACACACGGCACTAGCCACTGTCAAATATAGATTCCTAGTAATTACTGAGGTATGGTGGGACCAGCTTTGTGTGAATTTCTGGTTCTGTGCCCAACACACCTTGCTATCCATGTAATACTTTACCTCACACCAAGGTGAACCCAGGCATGACTGGGGAGACCTATTGAAAATGTCACCTCTTGTATCGATACGGGCAACTGCTTTGATCACAAACCATGAAATGATTGGAAGTCTGGGAATGACATGCAGTCTTGAGCATATTGTTGAGCATCCAATTTTCTTTGGATGGGAGGAGCCACCTAAGAGTCTTAGAATATTTCAGGTCTGCAGAAGAACTGGGTTGGTAGTTACAGAACAGTGTGTTTGAGTACCACGCTATCAGTATATGTCTACGGCTTGTAGTCAATGCTGTCAAACTTGAATGGAATGTGGAATAAAGCAGCTTCCCAAACTGAAACTGCTTGCATCTCCCAAACTTTAGTTTGTGGTTCAGGAAAGCATTGATGGGAATTTTACTCAGAGTAGTTCATTTCTCTCATAATTTCAGCTCTCAGTACTCCTGGCTAATTTGGTGATTTGGCCATTGTGCAAAGATTCCTGTCTAAGGCAAGAAGTGTCTGTTTATAATTTTAATTTCTTTTCTCTCCCTCTTCAAGCATATGGAAAAAATGTGGAATAAACAATGTTGAATAAATTTACTCTGCACTGTCATATGCATGATTTAATCACAGACTACTGGGGCTGCATTGTGCTTTGCTGGCATGGATGTTTTATCTCATGAGGCCTTTCAGGCTGCTGCATGAGTTGTCTTTGCTGCCTAACCCAAATCCCTGGAAAGGACTGCTGCCCCGTGGCAGGCAGCCATTTGACTCTCTTTTGGAACGCTCAATTCCGGTGGCTAGTTCTGTTACTGGAACCACTGGGCCAGGAGGTAACCTGCCATTCTTGGAGCAGAAAGACTGGTGGGAATGGACAGTGGATTCACTGGAGGACAGGACCAGCAATGGGGAAAAGGACAAGACTTTCGATTCAGGTGGGAATCAAAGGCAGGCAGAGGAAATAAACATTTTTGTTTCTAGCAGGATTGATTACACATTAGCAGCTGGAGCTGAGGTGTCAAAGATCTCTTTTGTCGCAGTCCTGCACCAACAGCCATATGGTAGCACAGCAGAGGAGTTGTACACCAGACAAACTCCAGCTGTCCCCCCCTTCAGCTGAACCCTCATACTCTTGCCCCAGTATGAACAGATGCTACTTTCCACTCTTCTTCATGTTTCATTAGGATTTCAAAATAAAGAGACTGGAATTATTTTCTTGGTTTGGGCAATATTTCTTTTTCTTTGTAGACCATAAAGCTGGTAAGAGCCCAGTGTGAAGAAATAGTGTCACAGTAGCAACTTGCATTGTATGTTAGTTCTGAGTGAATGTACCATAGAATGCAAACAGATGCAGCAGTTAAAATGCCCGTGGTAACACCACCAGCATTTTAAAAATATATATGTGTCCATGTTTAAATGGGGAAGTATTGTCCTCTGCTGCAAACTGGCTGAATTCTGTCTTGGATTCAGTGCAGAGAGATGATTCTGGCCCCCACTTTTCAGGAAGGAACTATTTCTGTCAGTGGCCAAAGCACAGGCATAGTATAGATGGAGGAAGGTCCAGCACCACAAGTTGTTGTTGCTGAGTATACTGTAGCCAGGACAGGCAGCATTAAGAGGGAATGCTGTCTGCTCCTGGAACACTGAGTAAGGCACACATCTGCATCCTAACTCATAATATCTGAGGTGGAATAAGTTACGTGATGGGTTTTGTGTATAGCTCAAGTGCAGATTCAGTGGAGTTTAGTAATGGCACTGTGGTGGGCTTGATGACTTTCCTGCACTCTTTGTGTTTGACTGTTGTGACTCACTCATTTTCTCCTGGGAGTTTGCATCTTTTTGCATATGTATACATAACAAGCTTCACACATATGGGATGTGTGAATAAAATCTTCCAGTTGAAACACCTTAACCCAATTCTTTCTAGAAAGGCAGTCCTCCTCAGTGATCCCCCAAAATGGTTCTGACTAGCATTCCTATTGGCATTTGTATTAAAAGTTCAGGCCATTGTGAGAACAGAGACATCCGCTTGTCTCTCTGCCTGAAGAGTGCAGGGCTGCTGCATATTGGCTAGACAATATTGAGATCTCAAATGTAAGTGGAAGGAATCTTGTGTTTCTCTTTTAATGGATTTAATTTTCTAAAGTGTCAATCCAGCTTTTTTAATCAATAATCCTCTTTAAAAAAAAAAAAAAAAATCTTACGAAATCTGTTGCCAGAGAGTTTTCTCTAAGGATGAAGTAACTGAGGGCAGAAGAGCGTAGTATAAAGGGTCATGAAAACAGATTTTTTCACTTTGTGTCTGGAGTCACCAGGATTTTAACTGGGAAAACTGTGGGCAGAATGCAATTTGATAATTTTCTTTCAGTCCTGAGTGAATTATCAGGTGTTCTTTGTTCTTGCGGCACATTTATTTTTTAACAATCTGAATCTTTCTTGACTAAAGTTGTGTTGTTCAGATACCCCCATAATGCTTTTGAAAGCTGAAGCACAGCAATGGGCTCACTTAGCTGCTGTTGGCTGGAGCTCCCTTGGCAGTCAGTGTCGCTCATCTGTTGTTGTACATTATTCAGAGGCAGTCGAGTGGAGACAGTTTTATACAAGTTCACAGGAAGAAAATGAGGGCAAATCTCCAGGAGATGGTTCTGACTGATAGTAAGTTCTCCCAGATGAGACCACTGCAGAGAGGAGCTGCTCAAAATGATTGCACTTCCTTCTCATAAGTTACTTGTTACAGACACCAAATCAAAGTGAGCCCAGGAATAATGCAGAGGAGTTTTTAAATCCTCATACATTCCTTGCATCTTAAAGAACTTTTGTAGTTGTTTAATGCAGCATTTACAAGGTTTAAAGCTGTGTCTGCAAAGATAATGATAAATGATAAATAAAAAAATACTTAGCAAGACCCCAGAGTTTGGTACTGGGTCGCTGCTGCTCACAGGATTTATCTAAGTCTAGAGAAGACAGGGACAACTCAAGAGTAAACTGTGATTACAGGCTGAGATCACCAGGAAGTTTTAGCACTAGTTCTAAGGGCAGGTATAGGAGGTCTGAAGGTGATATCTACCTTACTTCATTATCTGAAGACATCACAGATGGGATGTGTATCTTCATGTGTTGTTGTTTCAGGTTTTTTTATGTATTGTCTCTTTTAGTATGTGTATTTTCTTCTTGATGTGGTACCACTGGCACACCAGCAACTATTTTGGTCGAAAAAAGAGATAATTTTGGCTTAGTCTTCTTGAAGAAGCTTTATCAAATATCAAATGAAATTTAATTTCATAATTAGTCCTTTCAATGAAAGGAATATGATATCTGAGTCTAGTTAGTGATCTGAAGATGTCATCTAACAGCCTTTTAATACTGAGGGTGATATTTTGTGTAAAACAGACGGAGTCTCACCTTGAGCTGCCATTCCCAAGTATTGTGGTTCTTCTTGTAGTAACCTGGGCCAGAGAATGTTTTCATATTTGCAGCCTTGTTTGTGTCCAAGACAGTGGAGGAACTAAATATTTACTGTAATAGTAAAATCTGCGTATGCAAAAAGAGCTAACCTGTATCATTGTCATTTTATTACATAGCCCCTGTATTTACATTTTGATTGCTTGCAGTTGAATTAATTCCAGTGAACATCATTTCACTAGGTCAAATGAAATCAAATAGGAATCTGCCCACAGGAATTTTGGAGCCTTCTTCAGCCTTCCCTTATCCCTTTTTCCTGCATACGTATGTCTTACTGGAATAATTTCCGGATAAATCATGTGTTTCTATGGGCAGAATTAAAAAAAGGTATTTTGAATTCTAAGTCATATTGTGGCCCCAAGGCACTTTTGTAGGCTGCTTTGATTTTGTGGGTGTTGATGTTCAGGATTTGCTTTGACTGCTGTGTTGCAGCTCGAGATGAATAAGACATGTTCTTTGCAGCCTGGTAGCTGGGAGAGAGAGAGACAAAGACAGGCCCTCCTCATCTGTGATCTTTAGCAGAGAGCTGTTAGTTACTGAAAAGGGGATGTGATCTTGTAGCTGCTGCAGCAGAAGAAGAAACTGGACGTCATGTGCTCTGTAGGTCAGCAGGAGAGTTATGCTGTAGTTTGGGTCACTTCTCTGTGCAGAAAAAAATATTTTGCACATTTTGGGGTTTCATAATTTCTGCTTAAAAGTGTTGTGGTGTTTTGTTTTGTTTTGTTTTTTCTTTCCTCTCTTTTCCTCTATTCCTTTCATTGGATGAGATGGGGTTCCTAGGAAGAGCACAACTAATTCTTTTAGAAGGAGCTTCCTGCAGGGAGTCTTGAGGCAAAATTTGGCACATCAAGTGCAACCAAATGGGCTGCTCTGTAGTGCTGACTGACTTCAATATTGCCCTCTGCAGCACAGCTGCTTGCTTGCAAAGAGCTGGAATGGTGATGAAACTGCACTGAGGCATTAGGAAAAAGAAGAAAGTCAGGAACAAAGCAACAGAGAAGGTGAACCAGTGGGAAAGGGCGTGGGAACCCTCTCCTTTTTTTCATACACACAGGAGGAATAGCTGAAGTGACAGAAAAGAAACGGAACTGAAGGGAATACACACACAGAGCCATGGCTTTTGCTCATGACCTACCTATTTTTGCCTTTTCATCTGAAGTAGCCTTTCTTAACATGCAAGCCAAGAAATGTGGCTACCCAAAGCACTGGGTTCTCTGCACACTTGCAGCATAGCCAGTATTTCCCAGGAAGTGATGGTTTCTTGCACATTACGCCATTTTGGCTTTGAAAAGGAAAGAAATCCTATGCTTTGAAATACAGAAATAAGATAGCCTACCTGTCCTTCAGGATAAATACCTCTGGCTTAGAGCATCAAACAGCACAAGGTTTTTTTGTGCAATCCCCTCAGGAGCTGCTGCAGCAGCTACTGGCCAGCTGGAGGTTTGCTGTTGCCACAACAGTTTTTGGAATTGGTTTTCTGCACCCCTTCCTCCTGTTTTGTGTGACTGATTACTGTGGTAAATCTAAGTCTTGGCAGCCTGAAGTGTTGAAGATGATTTCTCAAGAACTGCTTTGTATCACAATTCCACTTAGAGGAGTCTGTCTTTTTTGTTTTCTTGCAACTAGTAACTCAATTCACATGAAAACAGGCCTGAAATCCAGGGCCCACACCTTTCAGGTAAGTGCTGTGATCTCTCCCACAGAGAAGTGTTTGAAATGATTCACAGCTTGGTCAGGCTCTGCATACAGGGAGCCGTGCTATCTCTGATTTGGTGTCGAGGCAGTGTCTAGCAGTCTAGCTCTCCTTGTGTCACCTCTGCTGATAGATCCAGATGTCCTTGTAGATACTCATCACTTCATTGGCATTGCAGATTTGCTACTGAGGCTTCTAACGTCACTTCAGCAGGGGGTGGAGTAGGTGAGGGGGGAGTGCACAAGGATTGCCATCAGGCAGCCCTATACCTTTGCCTCCTTTTCTTTCTGTTATCCTGTAGGAGATACCACAGTGCCTAATTGCTGAAGCAGATGACTGGGTGGGACTGGCCTCAGAGCAACAGCACTTTAGACCTACATGCGTACACTTAATGCCACATCACAGACTGTGGTATAAATAGAAGAGTTGTGATGCTGGAGTATCCTGAGAGGCTAACCCTAAATTAGAGGTGTGGTTCTGAAGCTGTTCCCATGGGCGGAAAGAAGAGGGAGAGGAGAGACTTCTATAGCATGAGCTTTCCTGTTTAACTCCAGCAGTGCTGGGTAATGTGTTATGCTGGAGGAAAGGAAATGTAGAGAAAAGTGCTTCAGTAGTTTGAGGGAAGAGGGGAAAGTGGAAGGTTTGGAAGACACTGATCATGGGCTATAGGTCACAGTATCTCTAATCTCCTCTTATGAGAGTGAAAGGAACAGCACAGTGCTGACTTCTGAGGCATACAGCTGACTGCATGACTTGGGCATCTTTGAGAGGAGTCAGACTCCAGCAGGCTGTGTCCTTTTGTAAAAGAAGCTAAACTTTAAAGAACCCAGATCAATTCCTCTCATGTATTATGGACGCATCCACAGTAGTTATACTGACTGGGTAGAAATTATCCTCAGGGAAGTTGAGCAGAAGTTAGTTTAGGATGTTGTGTTAAGAAAGATACCATCTTTCCCCTGTTATTATCCAGGTTATTATTCCATTCTCTACTTAGGCAGAAGAGAAGCTCCTGTGGCTGCCATTTGTTTGTGTCTTTGCTAGCAGATGCATGTGCAGTGGGCAGGGTAGATGATGCTTCTTTCCTGTGTAACTTCCCTGGGATCCTGGAATCAGGCCTAATGATCTTCTGAATATTATGTGAGAACTGAAGTACTTCCTGTCTTGATGGGTTCAGAGGAATGATTGTGGCTGCAGAGAAGAAAGTTGAGGTGTGTTGCAGTGAGTGCATGGATGTTACTCATTTTGGGAGGCCTTCAGACTCACTGCTCCTGATAATGCATTTAGGGCTGTGATGCATTACAGACTGAATATCTGGCTTGATTTTTACAGGCATCCCTAGAGTGTCATCTTCTCCTGAAGTGTCAAATTCCACAAAATACTGTAATTCTAGCCAAGCTGAGAAGTTAACCTCTACAGCATCATGAAGCTTGAGCTTCACGTGGCTGCTTTCATAAAGCTGGAAAGCAAACATAACTTTAATTGTGATGCCATTAGGAATTGTACAGGAATTAATAAGCAGGTAGATAGAAACACTGTCTCACTTCCTGCCATAGTAATGTTTTCCATATCATAAAAATATACCCCCAATCAGACACTGTTGTTGACAGCTTACTTATTTCACTTCCATGCAGTTTTGGTGAGGCCAATGGGCTTCTGGGGACTGAGGCCTTCTGTTGCAGCAGTGCAAACACAGGCAGTAGCAGCATGCTTTAACCTTTAGTGCAGTACACCTAGTCTCTGTTCGAAAGGAAAGTTAAATTTCTCTCCACTTAGACCATCAGCAAGATTGCAGATGAGTGCCTACAGCAGTAGTGGCTTTGGAAGAAACAGAACTTTTTTCACACAGTTGGCAAATGAGAAAAATACTAGGGCATTACTAGAGTGAGCTGAATTCAGCTTGAGGACCAAATTTTTATATTATCATATGAAAAACATTTAGATGAATATATTTTAAATATTCTTTACCAGCTCCATGCCCCTGAAGTACCCAGTTGTCTCTTCCATGGGTGCTGTAATTGATTAAGAGCTGTACAGCAGCAGGAGGTATCAGCTTGTGTCTTCTCTTGACGTGTGTCTTGATGCAGGTGAGAATTACCACTGCTGAGACAGTAAATAACCAAATTACAAGAGAGCCCCTGTTCCAGAAGGAATGGGGAGATGAAAGTAAGATGTTGGACAAATGATGCTACAGTATATCACTGAAGGTTTGCTGTGCTTGAATAATGCCAAAGGTACTGTTGATTTTCTGGTACAAAGCTTCTTGTCTTGGCTACCAGAACATAGCAGAGCCATTGAGAAAAGATGCCACTTTTCAGTTATGAAGGCCATCAGTTTTATGGGAAAATCTTGAAATTCTTTTGACTGGCATTCACGGCATTTTAATCCTCACTGAGGCAACTCATGGTGTATTCTTTCCTTTTTCTACATAACCTTGATTTTTTTTCTCCTGACTAAAGAAAAGAGAAGTCTCATGTACTTAGGAGTATGAAGTTGGGTTGAGCAGATCTGTATGTGCAGCCCTTGCAAATGTGTGATTATGCACATAATAGGATGAGGATGATCCATGTTGTGGATTTTTGGGTCTGTCTGATTTCCTCTGGGAATGATTTCCCATGAGCTGAGATGGATTTTAGTAAAGCAGAGAGAATGCTCACAACAGGGAGCCACTTGAATGGGAGCTTTTGTACAAGATGAACAAAGCTAAATGATAAGTTGACACAAGCATGTCTGCCTTCCTCAGAGGGTGATGTGGTGTCATACTTAACAAGAGATTCTGAGGTCAGTTCTTTGCTAGAAACGAGTCTGTTATTCAAAAGCTACTTCTATGAATAAAAATTAATTAATGGCTACAAATGACAGAAATATAAAAAGATGTTCAATACGTGCATGGTTAAACCAGTGAATTAAGGAACCTAAAGTTGATCCTTGACTTGTAAGCAGGAGGAGCCACCTGAACAGAGAGGACAAGCAAAGTGAGAAGCAAGTTTTGCTCAGTTAATCAGACCCCAGGGCCACTTTGAGAACTAATGTAGCATTGGATGAAGCCGTATGAAACTGCACTGGCTCTAAGAGCCTGGATCTCACCATGACCCTTACCATGCTGTCCTGTCCTAGACAGCATCTGCTTCCATTTTGTTTAAAAAATAAGCCACAAGTTGTCTTCTGTGTGACGAAAAAGAACATGGCAGCAAATAGTTTAGAGATGTCTGGATAAGCATGTGCCTACAGTATGATCAACTTTATTGAACAGCAGAAAAAATGGTTTACAAGTTGTTGTGACTAGACTGCTGGTGATTGGCCTAGTTAGCTCATTTTGGGTAGGTTTGGCTACTTAGGCTGCTGAATGCAGCATAGATGTACTTCAGAATGTGAGCTGTGTCACACCTCAAAGCGCTGCACTGTGGGACACTGTTTACAATGGCAACTGCCTTAACATTTTCCTGAGATGTGAAAGAAGGGGAGGCCTTACCTGCAGGATTTACTGTGAGCAGCATCTCCGTGTTACCGTGAGTAGATCACATGAGGAGATCCCACCATTTACTTCTAAACAAGGTATGGTCTGGTGGATGGCATATTTCAGTGTAGCCTTTTAAGAGACAGACATGCTTTGGTTCCCAAGGCAGCAGGGGGTGGAGCTGGCTGATGTCTTGCACTGGTTTTCTCAGCCGTCAGCAGGTGCCCTTGGTGCAGCGGAACGTTCAGGAGGCAGTGGGTGGTAGGGGCAGAGCACGTAGCCCAGCACAGTGAAAGCAGGGTCTTACGAGGTCTTCCACGTTAGAAAGCAAAACCACCCAAGATCTGTCCAGGGAGCTACCTGAGTTTCAGAGCAGTTTGGTGTCCAGCAGGTATTGCTGGTGTCACTGAGCAAATGCATACTTGGGATGTTGGAAAATTAGATATATTTCTGAGATTGATTGTGAAAGCTGGTTTTGTGTTTTGGAAACTGCTGGCCTAATCCCTTGTTTCTATGTTATTGTTTCTGTACTAGTACAACTTTGAGTATTAAAGTATAATATTTACAGGTTATCAGTAATACTGACTTTAAGTGTTATTGTTGTCATGGAAACAAGATTTACATCTTGAAAACAGTCTTCACTTCTCAAGTGCATAGTGAATACATATATATATAGAGAGAGGGAGGAGTGGAGACTTATCTAGTGAAGAACCTTTTAGAGTAAACAAGTAATGGAAAAGTTTGTACTAGTTTCATATTTATTAAAAAAAAAATCTTCTTGTGCAACATATATCCTTTAAGGCCTGAGAATATTTTTAATTATGAAAGCATCCTATAACTTTTACTGAGAAGTGGGAGACTGTGCTTGCACGCAGATCCTCTACAAAACATTTTGTCCTCCACTGCTTGTTTTACAGAATTCGTTTCATTCTATGCTAACCTCATTAATTTCATTATGCAATCCTCATCTCTTCCCCAGGGACTTGTCCATTGTCAAGGGCAGCTGCATTTGCTTTTTAGAAGAACCTCAGTCATTAGCAGCATCAATACAAAGCAAAGCTCTTAATAGAGCCCCAGATTACAATTAAAAATCAATCAAAATTTAAGTGCTGTAGCAGTATATAGCTTTATGTGTTCACTCTGAGGGTTGCTACTTATGTATATTTGTAATTGGTTTTCCCCAAAATTTTTATTTTTTACTAAGGGGACAAATAAGTAGAGTTTTGTGACTTGACAAGTCAGATCTTATGCTATTTCAAGGTGAATGGATAAAACTGGGAATCCTGCATCTGTGGACATTTGGGTGTCTGAACAGTTCAAAGACATATTCCAGAGCAATGTTGTGAAACATGCTGAGTGTCATGCATGCAGAGCTGATCCAAAGTTTAAGAACTGGCCATTCAGATAGATCTCGTTATATGTTATCTTCTAATACTTGAGGAAGTCCTCTCATCCCAAATTAGGACTAATTGGCCAGCTCTGATTATGAGAGGAGTGGGTTCTAATGTCAAGGATTTTCTGCACTAATTTTGAAGGTGGGTTACAAGTCTGGGCTGTCCAGGAGCTGCAGCTCTTAAGGCTTTTGAAAAATGATTCCATATCTGTTTAGGTCATTGTTTCTTTTTTAATCATTGTATTTGTTTTGCAAAATCAAGAGTCATTGCTACAGATAATTGATGCACAGAACTAATACATTGTAATGCTTATGTAGTAACTAGGACAACAGAATGTGAGAAGCAAGCAATGCAGTGTAAGCCCTTGGTTTCAGTCCAGGACAGTGAATTGTAGTGTTAAAGGGGAAGCCTAAAGTGTCTTGCTTATTATGCCATCCCTCTGGATCAAAGGAACTTTTGCTTCTGCTTCTTGCCCACTGTGGAAAGAGGTAGTATAATTTCACCAGTCCTCTCCTTCTTGTACTATATTTTAACAGTGTATTGGAATTCCTTATGCACAAGCAAATCTAAAATCTTCAGGGAGGGAGATCCCTCAGATCAGAACTGCGTTCAACTTTCTAGGCGTGTTTCCAAGATTCAAGTGTAACTGAATGCTTTGGGAAGAGCTCAGAGCTGACATTTCTCTGGGAGATGTTAATGAAAGGAAGGGGGTGAGAGGCGGCTGGTTTCCTTAGGAACACAAAGACCTTAATCATTTCAGTTCTGCATTCTGGCATTGGTTGCCTGTAACATTTCAGATTGGTTTCAGGATTCTTTTACATTCACTGTACTGCAGTAGTTAAGAGATTTGTGAGCATTTGACTAACATTCAGTTGTCTGATGTATATTACAATTAAAAACGCCTGGATTGTTTTGCACATCTCTGATTATCAGAACAATTTATAACAGTACTTGAAAGGAGAATTGATTTTTCTAGGGACATCTGTGCTATCAGTTGCCCATCTTACTTATAACAAAATTTAAATAGCATGCACACTTCTAAGTACTCTGAGCACTGGTAACTTTGCTTGCATTTAATAGTCAGATTTCCTGTGGCTTCTTTTGTGGGTACTGAAGCTATAAGTGGATTTTTGTTGATAAGAAATAGTAAGAAATGCAAGCCATCAGTGAAAAAGTCTGCTGTGTGCTGAAATACTACTAGGAGTATCACTTGCAATGGGAGGCTTACCTCAGTCTCAGTAACTTCCTCATTGTAGTTACTGCAATGTAAAATTGATGCTTCTGGGTCAGTGACAGCTTAAGTTGCCATGTGACACTTGCTAACTGAGCCTATCTTTCCTTGGGAGGGAGGCTTTCAGCTCCTCATATTTCCTCTTAGTGGGTGACTACTGAAGAGTGTGGTGTTTAATGTGGCAACAACTTTGGAGGCTCTCGGGAATCCTGGAGTTACAGTCTGATCATGTCATCGTTCTGCTAGTTCCCAGAAGGGAGAGTTGCACACTGACAAGACGTTAATTTTGGTACATTCTGCTTCCAGATAAATGTCCAAAGGCAATCAGGCATGCCTGAGACTTTCATTTTGTTAGTTAAATGCCCCAAATCCTGGGAATGATGGAGATTCAGGAGGGAGAGCTTCATAAACTTTATGCTTCCTCAGATTTTAGAAATAGAACAACATCCTTTTCCACCATCTGAATATGTGGTCCTTAATGAATAACAAAAGAGCTTTGCAACAAAGAGGAAACAGCCGTGTTTTTATGAGAGGGTTTGTAGGTAGCGTCAGTTATAATGGTTGCTATGTGGGAGTGAGGACTGGAATCCATGCCTAAGTTGCTATGTGACATCAGTGTCACACTTGATACCTGAGCAGTAAAATCACACATCCTGTTTGAAATGCCTTTTCAGGTTTCACCCCGTAAATAGAACCCTTCTGGGGCGTTCTGGAATTGGAGCTCCTCAGGAGCCAGCATCATTGCAATCAGCACACACAAATAGGTTACTTCAAGCTATGAAAATGAGCCTTGAGCAGAATTGTGAATCAAAGGAACTGTTGGCAATGTTATGCAAATGTCAGCCTGACAAAGGCTCATACTTCTTGGTGCTCTCATTGTGACTTGAAGCAGACATTTGCAAGGATGCATAGGCTGGACTGTGACTTCTTTTATTATTTTCTTGTAGCCTTATATGAAAAAACATTCATTTCCTCCCTGAATTGTTTCCTCCTGACCTCACTGCCATTATTCCTCCTTACACACAGAATGTCACTTCAGTCCTTGTTTACACCAACAGATGTGCTCATGTGACTCGAGAAGTGATTTTAAACCAAATCTCTACTGTTGTGCAAACTTCTTTTAGCAGTTGTCTGCAGTTCAGCTTAGATCAGCTGGGAACAGTTTAAAACTAACCTGATGTAAGATACTTCCATAGAAAACAAAGAATATACATAGAGCTTTGTACCTGCTTAAATCCCTTTAATTCAACAAGATCAAAATAATGTCCTCTCCACACATTTGAAAAACCTGATACTTCTTCATTGTCATTTAAAGTGTAGATACAAGTGGTTGCTTCAGCTCTGGTACTCTAGCTGCCTGGTTTCTGGCCTCAGTACTAACCATGATCTTTCCTGTCAATTGTCTAGTATTTGTCGAAATCAGACCAGTGCATCAGTAGCTAAAGCCTCTTTGGACTTTACTCAGTTGCAAAATTTGACTAAAAGTTGCGTTAACTGGGGTTTTTGTGATGTTGCCACATTTCTGTAGTGACATTTTCAGCACTGAAGCTCAGAGATACATGAACTAAAGGAATAAAGAGGTGGAAAACAACTGAACATCATGCAGTCGAAAATAATGTTGACCACAGGCTCCATTGTGAAGATTAGGTCTGGTGACTTTTTTGGTCATCAGGCCTTAACTTCGCTCTCCCACAGCTTTTGGTTTCTGAGAAGGCTGTCCTGTACCTGCTCGTTGCAGGTGCAGTGGCTCACAGAACTGGCTTCCTTGGGATGCTGGTTCTGCTCTGGCATTGTTAGTGTAAATTTTTATGGATTTGTATTATTTAAAAACCTTGTTAACAAAGATGTTATGAACATTCATTGCCAGAGGATAATACACTGTGTAAGTTGCATTGTCAGTGAATTTAAGTACTTTGTCAAGTGTCAATACACAGTACAGAGTCATTCCAGCATCTGGTATTACCTCTGAGTAATAATACCTCCTTTTATCGCCTCTGTTCTCCACCTAGATCCTAGATAAAGATATTTCCATCTTCATTACAGTGGAACAAGATGTGAATGGAGCTGGATGCTATGTTGCCCTACCACTAGTACACTTCACAGAGAGAAGAATATACTTGACTCATTATTTTAGCAGCCAGCTTGTTGATGGTGTCAATTAACAGCCCAGGGATATTGTAGAAGCCATTTAAAGAAGGTGCTCTTAAAATCACAAGAAGTTGCTTCTGCAAGAGTCTTGTCATTTCTGGTATATACTGTGTAGAAAGTTTGGGTGTTTTGCATTAAAAACCCACTGCTCCCATATCTGTGCAGCCAGTTCAGAACCAATGTGTCAATCCTGAAAGATGATTTACAAGAGCCAATTATAAGTGTACGTCCAACAAAAACTACCAAAAATGTAACATGGTAGAATACAGGACATACTACAGACTACTGAATAAATTGTGAGATATTCAGCCAGTCACAGAATTGTCTCTGGAATATGATAAGATAGGACAGGAGGTTCTATTGAGAATGATTTTTTTTTTTTCTGCTGAGTCTGAGCATTTAAAACATACATGAGTTGCTGCTATTACCTGACATAAACCTTCCATTAGTTAACAGTCACCATAATGAGCCTTTGAACAACAGAGTATGTCTGTGAAGCATTGATTCTGCAGTTCATGGGACAGAGGCTAGCCTAATGTATTTGAACAAGTCTTTTAAAATCTGTTCACAGCAAGTCTTTTTGAAGGAAAGCAGCTGGAAAATGTTGTTCCTCCATTACTGCCTCCTTGCTGAATTTGAAGAGTGTCAGTGGCTGGTGTGATGAATCATAAGGAAGTAGCACATAGGAGAGGCTTTTTTTTTTTTTTTTTTTTTTAAACGGTGCTCTTAGTTCTTGAATGCCAGGTAAGAGTCAGGGAAGAACATTCCTTTTAAAGGAAGCAGTATTTCCCTGCATGTTTTAGGCAGATAGCTTCTATTGCCTTGCAGAGGATGCCTATTTGTGCCCATTTGTGAAGTTAAGAGTAGCTTTGTGTTGCCTTTGAGTTGGTTTACCTTATGTCATGCTGGAAATGCATTTTTTCTTCCCCTACTCCCCCTAAAATCTGATGTGTTATCTCTTGCTAGGATGTGAGTTTTCTGCTCTTTCTTCTTTGATGCTTTTTTTCATGTTCCCTTACTGGGTTTCTTTTATGGCAGGGTGCCAGAAGAAATTAAAACTAGAGGGACTTCTATTTATACCTACTCTAAAATCTGTATCTTAAACCAGTTTGCATAAGTACATAAGTAATTGTAAACAAAAGCTACCAGCTGAAGACTGAAAGGGCTCTGTGGTTAGAGTGGCTGGACTCTTGATTCTAGTCTTGCTGCTTGTTTGTAGTTTGACTTTATAATTCGGAGACCTACATTGCATGACAAGTTTCCTTCTGTTTTTAATTGTCCAGGCTTGTGTAGCCAGTGCCCAGTTTTCACAGGTGGTCACTGCCATGGCTTGTGCTCAAGTCTCAATGAATTTTGTCATAAGACTGGTGTCTCTTCTGCTCTGTTGGTGTTTCTCTGTTAATCATAATTTAAGGGCAGTTACTTCTGCACAAGGATGTTTCTTGTCATGATGGTTTCTCTGAAGGGTTTAACTTATTCATATCCTGTTTCTCTAATGACTTCTAGCTTACAATCTAATATAGCTCCTGCAGCTTTAACGTAGTTTAAAAGCATATATCCAAGCATATGTTCCTTTATTATTTATATATACAAAATGTGGAAAAACAAGACAGTAATGCAGTAAATGGAAAATATTCATGGAAATCTAATATTCACTAGCCAAGAAAACACATAATGGGAACGAGGTCAGAGATGCAGTGGGTAAAAGAAACAGGATAATAGAGCCTGAGTCAGAGTTTAGGCTTTCTTAGATGAACTTTTAATCTCAGTGACACACCTAGTACCCCATTGACATAGAATTTCACTTCTATTTCATACATGAAAGGAACTAATCCACCCCCTAAAACTAGATGCCAAGTACATGGCAAAGAGGTCCCCTGGTGAGTATTAAACATTTTGAATGTCATCTCCAGAAATTATTAGAAACTAGGAGTGTGTGCTGGTGGAATGAGCAGTTTATACCTGCTGTCTTATACTTCTTCCTTAAATAGCTGCTCCTTGCCTCTTTAAGAGATAGGAGGCATAGGCTTTGTCTTGATCTATACAGCATTTATGTTGTCACAGTGAGGATTCAGACAAATTGTTCTGTTGCCATTTTACAAGTGAGGAAATACAAGTGAAGAAGTTGAAGTCATTAACTGTAGGTTGTAGGTGGATTGTTACAGATTATAAGTGGCAACATTTTATTGGGGTTTGGTGAGATTTAAATTCAGGCATTGCTAGTTTGTTATTCTGTTTCTAACAACGCTGAAGAGATTGTGACTAGAGAACAATGAAAATTAACTCGACACTGAAAGACAAAGACTTTTTCATCAATGCAAAAATTTTTCTCTAAACAATCCGGTATATTCTGGCAGGGGGTGAAGTAATTCCCTTCTGTTGGGCTAGTCATGTTGATTTAAGAGGCTAAAGTCTCTAGAAACAATACACAAGAAACACAAAGGGTAAGGATAAGCTGGACTCTAAGGAGAGAAGCAAATGAGAAAAACATCTCTTGATATTCCTGTGAAATTCTTTACCCAGACAAAAGTGAAGAGAGAAAGTGTAAAGAAAATTAGAGGAACTGAAGATATAGTTGTTTTCTGTACTTGTTAATAAAAAAAAAAAAACAAAAAAAACCAAACCACCATAAGCCTTGGTATAACTCACAGCTATTTTCATTTCTCTGAAACCAAGATCTTTTTTAACTAGCTGTAAGTTGCATTGGTGGTCTGACATTCAAGCCATGTCCCATCGTGTCTTACTGACAGGGAATTCCCATGTTTAATGTCTTCCTTAGGAAGATGTAGGTAGTGAGTACTAAATGCAGAGAATGCAGAGGTACCAAGACCAAGAGGAACAGATTGTGCCAGATCTTTACTCCAAGATAATGCTCTTGGGTTTCTGTGAACCAAAAGGTGTAGAGCACTCAAGTGTGTCTGCTGCCTTGAAAGAGACCTCCATGAGCTGACCATGTGGAGCCAGTGTGGATTGCATCTTCTGTCCTCATGAGGCCTGGAAAGAGGCTGTTCCATCAGGAGAGCAGCTATCTTTCGATGTAGAAGTGATGCATTTGCTTTCCTCTTGCCACTAAGCTAGAATAAAACGTCCTATCACATATTGTAAACCCAAAAGCAAGGATGTTTTAATTGGATTTATTGAAGAGTGAGAAGAGAAACAGTGAAGCACAGAAGTCTTGGCAAGGTACGTGTATTCCTGGGCAGTGCTCATATTGTCTCCGTAACTTTTTTCATCATATTGAAGATAGCATTTAATTCTGGCTCATGTCAAAATTAATAAGTTCTGGGACAACACTTATACACATTCTAAATTTTAAGCAAGGGTTCTCTGAAGTCATTCCACTGAGGGGTAGACTACTTCACACTACTGCTGTCCTATGCCAGGGCAGGGTGAAACTTTGTGAAGAGAAGTTGGCCTTCTATGCACCTCCTTATCTTCTTTACAAGTCTGCCTTTCTCCTTCACCCATATTCTCTATTGTTCCTTCCACTGTTTCTGGAAAAGGCTGAAGGAAAGAAGTTCAAATTCCAGGAAGGAAATTGTCACTTGTGTACCTCTTTTTAACAGGCCCTTTTGGATAATTTTGATTTCAGTGTGAAACGTATATAGGTATCATGGAGCTATTTTGATGAGGACAATGAGCTTCAGTATCTGTGACATGTCTTTATCTGTGTCTAGCTGTGCTATGATTTTCTTTTTACTGTTGATCCAGTTTCTGATCAAAGTTCTTCTCATAATTACATGAAGAGACTTACCTTCTACCTATTTTAATATGACCAATGCTCTATTTGTTTTACAGAGAGGTTTGAAATATTGTAATATTTTGCATAGAGTTTGCTTGAACCACGCCATCCCTCCTTTGCAAATTAATGGGGATTTATTAAGCTTTGGTAAGAAAGATAACAAAGCTAAGAAGCACTTCAAACAGACATTTTTGTAATAATCCTGTGGTTATTTTATGGCTACAACATTCAGAACTCTCAAATTAATTCTTTGAATTTCATGGAAATGATTATTAAATAAAAGCCTTAGGGGGAAAAAAAAGTTAGCATCTTCTGTGGTTCAAGAAAGGTATTCCTAGAAACTGTTCTATGTCATTTGGAGAATAAAGCTTAGCATTATTTGTTATAATATTAGAGTTATAATGTTACTTAATTAGAAGCAATGGATTTTGGGGGAACTGCTAGGATAATGGAAAGGTTTTGTAAGTATGGGACTGTCATGAATTGTCTAGATTCTGAACAGTCGGTGCCATTAGCTTTCTGCCTTCTGTGTGAAGTGCCAGCAGCACCATATAATGCATTGGAGGACCTTGGATCCAGGGCCATGGGTTACATCTCAGAAGATTTCTGGTATGCCTGCGTGCATGGTTCATTCCTTTAACAGTTCTGCCCTAAAGATAAAGTTTGGTTTATGACAATTCTTCTGTAATTAGAAGCATTGCTAGCAGCTCCGGGCAAGTGGTGTGATAGAGGTGAGGTACCAGCTTGCCTCTACAGTCAGTAATTGACAAGGCATCAGGAGCAGTATGATGAAAGCTATGTAAATTAGCACTGTGATAATGAGCCAGAAATCCCACCAGTTGGAAAGGACCCATCACCTTTAAGGCCAAGGTCAACACTTCTTAATTCTGTAGAACTCTGCCAGTTCAGTCAGCATGTGTGTTTGAAACTGAGCTTGATCCTTTATTCCATGGTACGGAGGATGGGGGAGCTACCAGTTACGTGAGAGTCGCTACAGTGAGAGCAGAGCAATTCACTGTGTCTGCTCTCTCAGCCCCTGCGTCTGTACTGTAGTGCTGAGGGGCTCAGGCAGCGTGGCTGAGGCAGTGCTGGCACGCTGAGCAGTTCTTAGGTTCTTTCTTTGAAAAAAAGCATTCAGTTTGAGCAATAGGATGAGTGACCTCTCGCTGTGTTTGTCTCAGGAAGTTCTCCCATTCTGGTAGAGTTACACAGAAGTAACAGCATGTTCTTCTTGTCACTTAGTTTTCTTGTTTGTAGCTTGCACAAAATTGTGGGATGGTTACTGTTGAAGATCCCCCAGTGTAACCAGTCCACCTGCAGTGACCTTTGAAACTGTATACTCGTGCATAGCTTTACTGTAGTCTTTAATAAATAAAGAGGCTCTACACAGTTTCTATATCTAGCAAGCAGTAGTAGAATGCTTTGCTTTTGCTATTTTCTGCTCCAGTTGCTAGAAGCTGTAACACAAGAAATAGCATAGAGGCTTCTGTGGCTAATTACATCTTGCCTTATTTTTGAATTCTTAGCTGGAGAGATCCAAGAGTCAGTGGAAAAGATGTAGAGCAGGCATCAGCTATTTCCCATTGAGGTGTCTTGATTGGCTTCGGGAGCTGTGGTATTTGGGTTGGGGAAATTAAAAGAAAAAAAAAAACACCTCAATAGCTACCTCCACAGGTATACACAAAAGGATTGCAATGCTGACTTCTTACAGGTTCTACTCAAAGCTAGAGGCACTCAGCATGACGAATTATATCTTCTATCAAAACTGAAAAGTTGGCAAGCATCAGAATCAAACTGTGCAGAGGCACCTAGCTATAGTGGTGACATGTTTCTAGTTGTGAGGCTTTTTCAGTAGAGCATGCAAACATCTGCATTGCCTTGAAGGAGGCTTTAGGGTTTTTTTGAGGAGAATTAAAGAATAAGGAAAAGAAATATAAAGATGATTTGTGACAGCCTATGCTTATTTCTTCCTGCTGTGGTTTCTTGGTGTTTTCTATCACCTACTTTCTGTCTTCAGTGGGTGTCTGACAGCAAGAGCAAGCCACTGTTCTTTGGCATGGCTGTTTTTGTGTCGGCAGGAATGTTGGTGTCAGAGCTGTGCATTGTTTTTCAAGGTTCAGCTAAGTGCCTTGAACTTTTTCAGTTACTTCTCATTTTACTTGTCTTCTGCTTCCTATCTGAGAGACTAGCAGGGAATATTCTCCCTAACAAAAGCAGAGTAAGCTGCTCCAGTGCCAGCTGAGGCTTGCAGCAGTTTATCCTGGTTGTGACCAAAACCTGTCTCTCCTGTGCTTGAATGTGGAAAGCAGGAAACATGCTTCAGGGCTTGTTGGCTCTTTGCAGTGGGGCTTTGTGCTCCAGCATAACAAATGTGACAGACACAAAGTGAGGGGTGTCCCAAGGCTGGGAAGCCTTGTGTTTGCCGGAGTGGTGGGGTGGGGGAATAACGGGGAGCGTAAAACAGGTGGCACAGTGTAAAATAAACCAGGGAAGTTTATTAAGTACAGGTAAGGTCCTTAGATTGCTGAGAGGCAGATACCATCTTGTTGGTAGCTTTATCACTGCTGAATTGACTGCTACTTGTTTTAGCTTAAGGACAAGCAGGCTGCTATTTTAATAGGAAGAAAAACACAGTATTGAAATGAAAGCAGTTCAGTACTTGAGTGGATGGATGGAGAAGGCTTGACATGGAAGCCACATAATTTTGCTTTTGAAAATTTTCAAGAAAAACTCTGTGCCCTCCCCCTCCCTCAGTATGAAGCTGTGCTCCTTACTTACATGTACTTGTACAATTAACACTTCTGTTCATGCACACACTATTGGGGTGTTAGCCACAGGATGTTACAGTTATTTGCTTGATAGTCTGAAAGTGTACACAGCAGCAGATTAGTATAGCAAGTTTTCCTGTCAATTTGAGCTCGATGCGTGCAGAATGGTCCTGCTCTAGCAAACTATAGGGGGCTCAAAGCCAAGATACAAGTCTAAACTCCAGTTCAGACCAACCGTTGCAACCCCATCCTTGCATCTGCCCAGTTTAACTTGAGTAGCTTAGTACGTTCTAGTGCAGGATGGGTGCTCTTCAGGGTAAATTTTGGAAAGCACAAAGTGAGCAGTGGGTGCAGTAGCTTAAACAGCTCTAATTTGTATCTAACTCACTTATGCATATTAGCAGTAGTGCTCAGGTGAGTGGGTGATGAGTGGGCAGTTAAGGAAGCTAAGGTGGCTGTGAGGGAATTACTTAACTTCTGTGTGGTTAGAGTTTGGCTGTTTGAGTTCCTCAGCTGGCTGCACTTGGGCTGCAGCTGCCTCATTGCACAAGCAGCGATGCTGATGCAAGGCAGAGGATAGGAATGTGTGGCCAGGGACTGGGTGCAGAGGAGGTTTTGGTTGGTGTAATTGCCTGAGGAATCACACCCTTATTTCCGTCTTGCGTTGCTTCTTTAATACGTGGGCTGAAGAAAACCACAGGACAGCTTTCAGTGTCAATAGATTGGAAGAGGAAGAGGGGCTTTTTCCAGGTCAGAGACCAGTGATTCCCCAGAACACAGAGAGCAGGCACCTCTCCTCGGGCTGCTAGCAGAGGAGATGGAGTTGCAGTCCTACCTCTACTTCTGTCTCTGCTTTATACACCATCTGTAGTGCATTGTATACACAAGTTCCTTAGCTTGGTACATGGCTCAAATAAAAAGAAAGAAGGTTTTAATAGAGGATCCTGTACCAAGATGATAATGGATGGAGCATCAAGAATTCTTTTCTTGGGACCTTTACTGTACAAGAAGGCCAAAACAAACTCTCTGGAAAAGAGGTTGCCTCTATAAGCTTTCAGGGTAACTTTTATAAGCACTTATTCCTAAAAAGCTTTTATATCTATTGTATTTTCTATGAGTTTGACCACCACTTTAGAACTCAGATGTCTAAATGCAATTTTGTATGTGCATTTTGCCTTTAAGTTGGCTTATGCTGCTGTGCTTAGATATGCAAATTGGATGTGTTTTTTTTTTTTTATTCTGAACAGTCAGCTATTTAGGCAAAGGAAATGTGTGAAAATACATCCCCAAATGGAGCCTATTTACAGTCCAGGGCCTCACACTTTATTTTGTATAAGTAAAATTGGTTACTGTTTTAATACAAAACTGAGTAAAACCAGGCATTTATTTAATTGGCAGAACTTGAAAGTCCAGCTTTATTTATGTAGGGAATTCCGAGCATCTGAATAGATGCACCACAAGTCATTGGCAATCTGAGACTGTTGCTTTTATTAAATTCTGGGATGTTTTTCCACTCTAAATATTTTATTACAAATAAAAGCCCTGCTATGTGTGAGCACTCAGTAACTGGCAATCAGCTGGGTTTACAGACGTGGTTAGGACTCTTGCAAAGGCTAAATTCAATCCAGTGTGTGAACATGGTGGATGAAGTGTTAAATAAGGTATTTGCTTTGGCTTTGGCAGCATATTTAGAGGTTTGTTCTTCTGACTGGTAGAGATGGGTCACTGGGAGCAGTAGTGCCAGCAGTGTCTGTAGGTGACTGACGATGGACTTGGATGTGGATCTGCTACATTGACATATAGGATGAATGGCAGGAGTATCAGCTCCAAAGTGAACTCCTTGTGTGAATTTCTTGGCTAAACAGTAGGTGCTATTATTCAGCCTCCAATGAAAAGGCAGCTGAGGGGAAAATATTTGAGAGGAGAAAATGGCAGCCTGAATGAATGGAGTGCTGAAGGCACCAGTCAGTGTGCTAGCACGTAGGTGGTGTGGTCAGTGTCCTTTTCTTAGCAGGGACAGTTCCAGTTCCTAGGGCTGGATGCAGGTGCTGGGCAAAACTGTATCTAATCCTAGCTCTGGGCCTGCAGGTTTGAAGTACCTGCATTAAAAATAACTGTTAGGATTTTCAGAGGACTCTCTTGGTGATAGAGCCTTAAGCTACTTTAATCATTCTTCCGGCAATGCAAGGGAAAAATGTGTGGCATTATTGAGAAAAGGGCAGGTTGCAGGAACGTCAGTTGGATTGGAGAGATGTATCTCATGTCTCCCAGCAATGGAACTCGATTAACTTTGGGTGAAGGGAAGTAAAACTTCAGCTGTTTTTCATGTAAAAACATCTGAATACTTTGAACAAACAGTTTTGATCGCAAAGTCACTTCTAGGAAAATTAAAATGTTAGTAATTCCTTTTAAATTTTTCCATCTATTTGCACCTCTGCAAAGAGCGAACAACTGGATACCAAAGCTAGATTTTTTAGTGTTGCTCTAGCATATACGTAAATTAGAAACACAACTGCTAGCTCACTTCCAACACCACCCTCCTAACACAACACAAAACATTTGACCTGTCAGTTCTAAATAGCTCCAAGTGAAGATGACCTTTTAATACAGCCCATAGCTAAGAGGCTGTGTCCATCCTCGTGCATACTCAGGCAGTGCTAATACGTCCTCACAAACGTTCTAAACAAGTCAGAGGCCACGGGGGTGCTGGGGAGGGCAGTCTGCTTGCTGGAGCCATCCTGTTCAGGGCTTGCTAGCAAGCTTCACTCTCTTCTCAACTTCCCCTTTATGCTTAAAATACAATGGTCTAATTCTTTGCTCTGATTCAGAGGAAGCTGGGGTTTAAGACTCTGTGTGATATGATTGTGTTCTACAAGAACATATGTGCAGAGAAGAAATGCCACGATGAGAGGGAGCTTTTCTTAAGTCTGTCATGACCAACTAAATGTATGTGAAGGGGAACTATGAAACCCAGCTCTTTGCCTGCTCTGGAGCAGTAGGACAGGCAGTATTTTTAGACTGTGCTCATGTCTAGCTCTTTGACCTGGCAAAATGGCTTGGTTTTCCACTTGTCTGAGAAGGAATGGGACAGGTTACTATTGAATATTTGAGCAGGGGAGAATTTAGGTCTGGCTAGGCATGCCAAACTGGTGCTTTTTTGAATAGCTCAAATATTTTAAGTCTGTAAAACTGGGCAGGAACCATGATGTGATTAAGCCCTCTGAGGATGTGTCTGAGGTGCTCTGTGGACAGAGGTTGGCTCCAGACCACTCTGCAGTGGGCTCATGCTTCTCTGTAGACTTTGGGGTGTAAGTGATGTTTGGGAAAGAGAAGAAAAAAAGCAAGGCCCATAAATAGCATTATTTACCTTCAGGAAGACTTCTGGTTTGGTTAAAATTTTGGCATCATGTTTTCTTAATTGAGGATTTTTTTCCTGCCTCTTCATCCAGTTCAGTCTCTGCTTACTACTTTATTCTAGTATAGAAAAGACAGCTGGAAAATGCTGTGCACCATTGCCATGAACAGCTGCAGTCAGGTGGTGCACACTTAAAAATGGTGCAGACATTGTCAGGTTGGACTCAGTTAAGAAAAACAGCACAGATCATCTATGTACTTTCAGGAAGCAGCTTTTCATCAGCTGAGCTGTTCCTGCTCTGGGCCAGTGACGAAAAATGTGCTTGTGAGGTTTACTTCTCCAATTCCTCTTTTAAAGCAACATGCGAAAGAGTTTTTGTTTGTTTGTTTTTTTTTTTTTTCCCCCACCTCTTTTTCATGTGTAAAAAATTGCAAATGCACAATTAAAAAGGCAGATTTGGCAAGGTGCAGCTGTGTGTGGAACCCATCTTTTTCTGCACATGAGCATAATCAGCAGTTGTGTATGAGCACCGGCTGAGGTGAAGTACATGCAAAGTGGCAGCTCTGAAGCTGTGTTCCTTACTTTTCTGTGGTAGGAAGTACAGATAGATTGTGTTGCTTTCAAAAAAAAAACCAACCCCAACTCTAAATTAACAGCTTTTTTGACTAGCTAGATTTAGTCAAATGTTGAAATAGTTTCTGCCATGTTGTCTGGAAGTACCTTTCTTTAGATGAAATCATGATGGTAGCTGAAACCAGGCAAAACTCCCTGTTCTTCTGTTTGCCTTTTTCTAAAAAAAAAAAAAAAAAAAAATCGAGTGGTTATGCCTGAGTTCTTGCTTAGAAAAGATGCATGAAGTGCAGGGTAGCTTTTGCAAACTTATAGAGATTGGTGGTCTGTTCAGAGACCAGGGACCTTTCATTCTTATTTACAGCATTTTTCTTCAGCGAGTTTTGAAGTTGTAAAAACACAAATATTTACAATGTAGTCAAAATATAGGAATTGATATCTCTGTAAGCAGATACTTGTATTTTCTCAGAAGACATGTATCATGGCCTAACCAGCAGTTTGTATAAAGACAATAAATTGGAGAGCAAGCTTTACTTTCACTGATTTCAGGGTGGGTGATGTCTCACATTGGCTTGTGGCCTTTGCAGGGAGAAGACAAAAATTCAGACCAGTGTCCTTGAGTTTAATTTTCCTTTCCACTTACCTGTAGAAGATTAATCCTTTAGTTCACAAATAAACATACCCTAACTGCAGGTTTTATGAGGTGGGAAAAGTCATAGCAGGAAGAGCTTGACATGCTGTGTGCTTCTTGAAAGCAGCCCAAGCTGCATGAACGCCCCATCGTCCCAGCTGCATGAACCCCACATTATCTGGTGTGCTGTGGTAGCAGCGGGAGAGAGCTGATTCCATGAACATCAGCCCATCCTGCCCTTAGCAGAAAAGGCTCGGGGCAGTCAGAGTTCCCTCCTTTCTTCCCACTCCTCCCCCTTCCCCTTCTGGGATTCTACCCATTTTCACCAAATAACGTATTTTCCATGCATTTGAAGTTCTTGGAAACCTTTCAGAGGCTACAGAGAAACAGCCGCTCTCCTTAGGCTCACGGCCTTTTGTGGAGTTGGCCCTGCCTCCACGGAAAGCTGCCTCCCGCAGTGTCACACCACAGGCACTTAAGCAGATTTCTCCCAGCAGGAAATGTCAAGCTCCAAAGGGCATGTGCTGTATGGAACCGCAGGCACTGCTTGTGAAGGAGGAAGAGTTCCATAAGAATTTACAGCTCCAGCCGGGGAGCCCATACGGACACTGCTGCTTGTGAGGAGCCTGAGGGGACCTGACAGTGGTTGCTGCACAGGCAGCTACCCGGGTAGTCTCCTAAACTAGAAATAACTTCGGAATTTAAGTCTCTTGACCCATGACTGCACCTGTGTCTAGTACACCTGCATGGAGATTCCCAGATGCAGTTAGTACTACTTACTGCCTAAAATCTGATGGCCAGTATGCCTGAAATCAGGACACCAGGACAGTTTGTCTTGTACCTTTTTACAGTTCTTCTTGGTCGTTGTGCACTCTTGGGTCATCTTAAGAATTGAGTGCAAATATTTATACATTACACATGCATTTGAGAGTTTGAATTGATATACAACCTGATAGAAACCCATCATGTGTGAGTCAGTGCATGGAATACTGTTCATTCAGCTTGCACACATGAATTGATATCAGATAGACATCACCTTGAGAAGATAGCCATAGAAGCAATCTCAGTATTTAGATCCAAAGTCTGAGCCAGTTAATTATGTATCAGCTGGGCATAGACAAAATGTTCCTAGTGATATAGGATCCTAAGATTTTGCTACCATGTTTGTAATGTAGATCAAGTTTGTGGATGACTCGAGGTCATAGTACTTGGGCTCAATGTACATTCACAACATAATTAGAACAAGTGTCGGTGAACCTGATGGCAGTAAGGTGAACTGGTTTGTCAGTTAGCTCAGAGATTTGATCTGGGATTGAAAGTCAATATTATTTGATACCATCACATAAACTCAGTTGGAGTGTATCTGTTCTCTATGATCCTTACCTGCTAAGGGGATAACATTGGTGAAGTCCTAGGAAAACTCTTATTTCATGTCTAAGAAACTGTTATTTCATGTCTTTTCACCAAAATGTCAAAATGCAAAAAAAATGTCTTTTAGGATAATTTGTCTCAGTTAAAGACATCGTGAATGTAAGTAATAAGAGTTGCATCCTGATGTATTTATATGTTGTTTAATGGGCCTGTACTCCTGAAGAAAACTTTTGTTGAAGTAACAGAGGCAAAGCAGACACAGGCTTGTCAGGATTTTTCTGCCTAGAAGAGTAATCAAGTAAATCACACTATTCAAACAAACTATGTCCTGAAAGCATCCACAGTGCAGTAAAATGGTCAAAATCATCTGATGATTGTAGAACAGGGAGAAAGACATGAAGAGGCCAATAAAAGGGGGAATATTCCAAAGGCTCGAGAGAATTAGGCACATAACTTTCTTAAGCTCCTTTGAAAATCCAAACAAATACATTTTCTGTTGATATTAAAAATGGGCTGGAGTCATACAGGGTTAGATCTTCAGAGAAGAACATGCTTAAGCTCTGAGTCTGCAAAGGAGAAGAGGGGTTTTTTTTAATCTACAATAATGAGGATATTCAAAGTGATTTAGGGGTAGTGTTGCGATGAGGAAGAGCATGAAGAGTCAGAAGAGACAGGAATTATGAATAAACTGTTAGAAATGAGTCCTGAAGGATTTCAAAGGTGAAAAATGTAGCTTTTTAGGGGCCCTGATACGAGTTGGGATCTTCTGACCTGCCTGAAGATGCAAGTATTAGTGACTGAGGGGAGGAGGGGATGGCAGAGGTCAGGGCAACAGTATAGGAGAGGCAATGGGCCCCTCTGCAGCACCAGCCTCTCTTTCACTTCACAAAAAGTTTTTGTAATTCAAATTAAAACAAACCCTCCTTAAGAAAAGGATCTCTCTTTGGAGCAAGAAACACTGCAACCCATTTCACTCTCACTTCCCTTTGGTTTCACCTTCCTTCATCAGTCAATGCATGAATGAGTTTGGTCTGACCTTTTTTTGTTGTTGCAGAATTCTGATGCAAACATCAGTATATTGGAAATACAGATATAGTCTGGGATCTTTTTGGAGCTCTTGTTGTAAATTACTTTTTCTGGGATGTACTGTGAGATCAATAAACTTGTGATCAGTCCCAGAACACTACTGTGCTGAGAATGTCTGTGCACATTAATTTTGCATGTATCAACTCGCAGTGCCCCCATGTTCATAGCATCCATGCTGAGAGACATAGTCACTGATTCACTTTTAGAAACGATTCTGTAACACTGATTGCCCTGGAACTTTGTATTTGCAGGTGCTGTGAAACTGGTACAGGCAAGGAGGGTGGTCTGATCTAAACTGGTCACCCGTGCTCCCTCTTGATGGAAAGGGAAAGGAATTTCTGGAGGGTAATTAAGCCTTTATTCTTAAACATCACTCTTAGAGTACAGTGACTCATCCTCTGAAGTTGCCTGCCCATTGCTTTCTGCTGTAGAGGGAACCTGTATCACTGACTTAAGTTAGGCTTCAGCTTTTAGTCGGGTGCAATATGATGAGGTGGATCCTACCCACGGTGATTTGTTGACAGAAACCATTTGGTGGAGGACCCATGTCCAGAGAATCAAAGTAAAAAGCAATTGAAATGTCCGAGTCCCTCAAGTACCACTGAAAATCTCAGTGCTATGCAATGCCAGTATTTTGCAACTTTTTTTTTGTTAACTTTGATGCTCTAGACAGTGTAACACTCAATGGCAAGACAGATGTAAGATAAATCAGCCAAGCTTGGTCATAACTGTGTGAGCCTTAAAATGCAGGATTGATGAAGGACAAATTGCTTTGATTTTTGGAAGCATCTCAGGCATATAGCTTATGTAAGCAGTGGCTATTTCTCTCATGTAGTACATACAGAAATCCAGTTTACTCAGGCATTTTATTCATCATTAGATAATTTTAAACAGGTGAGTTTCTGAATACTTCTCCGTATTTCTTCTGGTATTTATCAGGATTCACCATGTCAGACTAAGAAGTGGAGAAGAGGTTTCAAATTGCCATGATCAGTGCTTAGTTAACATTTATTAAATTGTCAGTATCAGTGGAGGTTTAGTAATATGTATAGATGTATTTATTTCTTATATATCTATACAGGTTTTTTTTTTTAAATATCTGTTGAAAGTAAGATAGAAAAGATCTCTCCTCTGTGATACATCTGGATTTTGCAAATGAAGTGGCATTTGTTTTCTGATAGTCTTTGCAGTTTCTCCTGAGATGGTCTGCTCTTTTGTAAATGGTCATTCAGACTTCTGTTGGAAGAGATGATTCATGCTGTAACATCCATGCTTTTGCATGTGAAGTGGTTGTGATTATAAATGACAACACTGGAATGAAAAAAATCTTCTTAAAAGAAGGAAGTGTGGGGGTGGGGGTGGAGCTGGGGCACAGGAGCAAGAAAGACAGTGTCCCCAGGGATATGGGAGTAATGTTCTGAAGACAGACATCTTCATATTTACTTCCAAAAACAGTGAAATGAGTATCATAGAGCATAGGTGATCAGTATAAGTAGTTCACCTCATTCCATGTCTAAAGGAGCTCAAGCTTATGCAAAGGGCTGTAACCTTTGGAGAAGAAGAGTCATTTAAAAACTGTACAGTAGAGTCTGACCTTCTGCTTAGCAGCAGGCAATGATGCAAGCTTACAGCTCAGAGTGCCTGAGCTGTGTGCAGAGAATGTGTTTGATATTCTGTAACGTACAGGGCTTTTTTATTTTTTTTAAATCATCTTGGTTAGCTAATAGTTTAGTTCCTCTGCAGGGGATAGATAAAAAAAATAAATATGTACCAATAAGCTTTGAGGCTTTAATGCCAATTTGATGTACAGGAAGCCTGAAATTAGGGCAATAAAAGATATTTCTGATGCTATTTCCTCTTACTGAACACCTCTGCCTACCAGGCAAGTCCCTGTTCAGCTGTTTGCTGATGAATTAATTTGGTGGTAGAGCTGAGCTACTTTTTTGCAGAGTTGCTCTCTCACAGCTGTGGCTCTCTATTGTTTAAAGAGGATCTAGAGAAAAATATTCTTCTTAGGTGAAATACTCTATGCAGGAATTCCAGTATAATGTGCTCATCTGATGCTTAAGTCCTCCTTGCCCAGACACTGATAGTTTAAAATGTGTTTTATAGCAATCTTAATATAGCAGCCAGTAATTGAGCAGTGAGTGAATATGGGCTTGTCAGTTTGCAGTGTAAGAGGTACAGTACTATACTCTGAAGCTAGACTAGAGCAACTCTACTACTTTTACTTTTTACATGGGTAATGCTAGTGATGTCAGAGGAGTTGCTGATTTGCAGTATTCTAACAGAAATTTCACAACTGAAAAACCTGATTCAGGCCCAGTATTCTACATGTGTGTGCTGGCTTTTGTCCAGGAAGGTCAGAGATGTTTGAAAACCAAGAATTACTTCATCTGTCTTTAAAATCCAGCTGTCTAGGGTGGGAGTCGATAGATCTTGGTTAGCAGTGGTTACTGCAGACCACCCTAGGAACAATAGAACTAAAGCAGGCTCACCTCCAGTTGAAGTGACTTACTCCCAGTTGGCTGGTGACCCAAAGCTGTGCTAGCATTCAGTGAAAAATCTTCATTTGGGTATTCACAACATGCTTAAAGGGAAATGCTGAAATAGTTTTCTATAGAAATGCAGACTTGGTTGTTATGAAGAGGAAAAAAATAGAAGCTATGATGGGATTTATTTTGTATAAATAACCCCGTGCATTCATTGTTACATTATTTTGAGATTTTCTGCATTGTCTTTCAAACCTCAGTGCAGGTGAGAACTGCAGTTCACATGTAGGATGCAGCATATTTATTTCCTGTCATTTGTGTAGAGCTTTAGCTTGTAAAATGTTTATCTGATAGAAAGCAAAAGAACATGATCGGGATGACAAGATTCAAAGCTAACAATTGAGTAACATGAGCAAGGATGCACCTGCTCTTAAAATGCAAACTTCAGCAAACATTAATTTTAAATTGTCAGGCTATTTCAGTTAGAACCATGTTCCCACAGGACTTTCAAGCTGCCTTGCTAAAAACAATGGAGACTTTTTTGGTACCTCACTTTTACTGCTGTGGAGGGAAAGGCTTATTTAACAGCCGCGTTCAGTGGCAACACTTACTCAAGTGATGAAGAAAATTAAAATTACAGTTGTAAATTCTTGTTCAATTCTTTATGATAAGTGTTACTGTGTATTGTCAGAGATATGCATAGCCCCTGTGCTGTAGTTGCAGGGTGAGGATGCTTGTGATGGTCAGAGGAATGAAGTTCGTTGTCCGCGGCACCTCTCGTTTTCACCGTGAGCACATTTACTTGCGATCAAAGTGCCCACACTTGCAAGAAGCTTTAAACAATTGATTGCACAAGTGTAAAGCAATTTTGTTCCTTTTAATACTGAAAATACTATGCTCATATATATCCCTGTGTTGTTCTGAATCAGTCCTGATCACTGATGAGTTGACAAAATTGTCTCTTTCGAGCGATACGACAGTTCAGTCACGTGTTCAGAAAATGGGCTCTGCAGGGTTGTGCTTTCAGACACTGCTCCTGCTGGATACACAGCCAGTTGCCTCATCGTTGTTTGTTTCTGTTCTCCCTTTCATTTCCCTCAGGGTTATGCACAGTTTGCCTGTCTTGCTGTTTAATCAGAAATCTCGTGCTATTTCTGAACATTAGAGGAAGTATTTGCCTTTGCTTATGCCCCTTCTAAAAATTCATGTCTATCACTGCCTTGTCCCTAGTATTTGCCATGTGTTGCTTATGCTACATACAAGGTCGTAAACACTAATTTTCCCTAATGAAGTGAAGGGTACAAGTCAAAAGTCAACAAGAGCCATTTGAAAAACCTTTCAAAAAGAAATGTTTGTTTGAAAGACAATCCCAGCTGTTTCTGTCTGTTTCATGTGAGAACAACTGGCAATCAGCAGAGTCTTTCCTTGAAGTGTGCTTCATGCCTTTGTGGTTCAAAGGTGCAGCAAAGACATTCAAAGCAACAAGATTTCATTGCAACAGTAGATAGTTAAAACCATTAAAAAGTATTTACTTACTGAGATGAACTTTTATACCTAAAGTGCATTCTAGATTTGTAATATGTTTGTGTTAGTATTTATTAGAGGGAGCTTACCCAACATGACATGATGCAGAAAGGAAGCATTTCACTCTGTTCATTCTAATTTGTCATAGGTTTTCTTGAATCCTGCAAGGCATTTGTACTGTAAGACAAACTATAAACAGTGTTTATGCATGACATGAGGAGCATCAGACATGGCCTGCTGAGTTTGGAAGCAGTAGACCTCTAGGGCAACAAGTCACTGTGCACAAATAAACGTTATGTTGATGCAGCAGCAGAGTTTTAAACAAAACCAAATCCTCTGTGGCCTGTTTACCTGCTTATTAGCACATACACATGGAAGATGAGACCTTCACAGACCTTTATCAGGAGAATGAAAATGCATCAGCCTGGTTTGCCACTTTTTCCCCTACGTTGTGCCATGACCTGTTTTTGTTCTGGACCCACGGGCTCTAACAGTCCTCCCCGCTTCAGTTGTGTGAGCAGTCGTCCCCATACGGATTGAGCTGCTTGGAGACCTGGCCCAGTGTGAGCCCAGCAGAACTATGAGTAGCAAGAGGTCAAAGGCAGCATCTGTGGGGATAAGAAGCAAAGAATTCATGCTACCTGCCATCTTCTTATCTCTGCTTTTTGTGAACTTTTTAACCTTATAGCAGTCCTGACCAGTGTACAACAAGCAGATAAATGGGAGCAGAGTCTACTTTTGTGCCCTGTTCATCTCTTTTTAGCTTTTCAACAATAGCTTTCTGACCTGATGTGTAACTGTTGTTTCAGTATAGTGTGTATCACAAGCTGCTGTCCTTTCCTGAACTCCTGATAGTTTCTAAGTGTAGTGCCACGGTGGAGAGTTCTACCTTCTTTTTTTTTTTTTTTTTTTTTTCAATGGAGAGGTGTTTGTCAACATCTTGCTGTGTTTTAGGAGTGATTTTCAGAGTCCCCAGGTCCTAGGGATGTTTTTCAAGAGCTCCCAGGAAAGCCGACCTCTGTGCTTCCACATAGCCCTGGAGGGTAGTGAGTTCATCCCTACAGAGATGGAAAGTCTTGCAGATGAACAGGCTTTTACTGAGGGGTTCCTGGAGGTTCCTCATGGAAAGTGTCAAGGACTAGACCCCATTCATACATGAGCTGTATAGAGTGTGAAGAGGTTGGAGCAGCCAGAGAGAGCATTTGCCTCAGTAATTTTTTAGGTGGCTAGAAAATCCTTCACCCCTTCAACCTCTTCCTCTTTAATAACAATGTATTTTTGACTATAAATAAAATATGGGCATGGCAAGTTTTCTAATATTCACCACCCTCCTGCCCCTCTCTTTTCATCACCGTGGTCATTGCCCTGATCCACATACTGTTTGATTTTCCAGATAAATCAATAGGTCTAATAAAAGCTCATACCTCTGTCTTTAGCTAAGTTTCCCAAAAAGAGTTACAAACTACTTGTGTAATGGGCCTTAGAGTCTCTGTCATCAGGTGAATAGAGGGGTGGTGTTGATATAGATGAGGTTAGAGCCAAGTAAAACTGGTTGCACAAAAAAATCACTAGAGAAGTTTAGAAAACACTGACCTGAAAGTCTGAGCAGTGTGTCTGGGAAAAAGGCTGCTCTTTCCAAGCTAGAAGCAGTTTGGAAGGAAGGTGATGTTGTCATGTGAGCAGGGCATGCAACATTAGCTCTATGAGCTGCTGTTTAGTAGCTTGTGTTTATCAAACTTTTTAATTTGAATTACTGTGTTGGAAAAGATTTTTTGCATATGAGAAGGTGTTGAATACTGAGGAACAGATATTCTGTATCCACTAAGTTTTGATATTAGGAGGGGAAATGCATTTTGGAAAGCAGACTACTAAATTTCTAGGACCAAAGTCTCTTGTAACCGTCTTGTTTTATTATTACGGGAGAGACTGCTGTACGTGCACACCAAGACAAATCAGAGGCTGTAGGAGATTTGACAAAGCTATATACAAAGTTGGCTGCCTCTTTCTCCTTGTGTCGTCCTTCCTTTTTACTTTCTTCTTGCTTTTGTGCCTTTCTCAGTTTTTGTTTGATTTTTCTCTCTCCTCTCTTTCTCACACATTAAATAATCTTCTCAGGCAAGCGTCACAGATTGACTAGCCTGGAATAGCTAATGTGATTTGCACTTTTGTTTACCAGCTTTCCATTATTAGATCCACCATACTAGAACGAATATACAGGTAACTATTTGTCACCAGTGGAGCTGCTAATTGTCTAGATTAATTAATCATTACAATTGGATTTGTTGTCTCCAGACAGAGATGTGATTAAAGCAAGGAAAAGTCTCTGCCTGACTTATCTTTTGAGAATGAGTGGCTTTAATATGATGTACTACCTCATATAAATCAAATGCCTGATTATTAATGCTCAGATACCACACACAACACTGAAGTGAGAGGGCAACAGCTATTCCTGTCAATCCTCTTGTCATTAGTCATCATACTGAACACTTCATCTCAGACTGTTGCCAAGGTGCTGGGCAGTACATTAACATTGCAGCAGTACCTGGCCAGGTTATTGGCAAGGTGAACTGGCAGGTCCTTATAAATGCCTCTTCAGCCACTGGCACACGTGCCCTGCCCCTTTAACACAGGAATCTTTCTTCAGACTTCAGTCCGCACAGCCGGTGCCAAGCTCTTTATATCTAGCTGGAATTTAGCCAGGTTCTCCTTCCTGTTTAGCAGTACAAGAGGAGCACCATGGTTATAGTCCTTGAAATTTGCCTAAAGCAGGTTGAAAATCCAGGCCAAAAGCAAATGTAGCATCTGTGTGTCTCGTTAATTATTCTCTTTTTTTAATGGTGCCTGTCCTGTAAAGTGTGAATGGCTGACAAGTAACTGAGAGCCATGGCTAAGCAGAAACAGAGATGTGCCCCTTTTAGTGCTAGAAGTCAGGGAGAGGGACGTGTTCACTGTCTCCCAACCAGAACTCCACAGGTGAAGGCATTCCATAAGCTCTTAAGTTTGATTCAGTGATGTTGCTACTTATCGGGTTGTAATCTGCTGCCAGTCCCAGCAGGCAAAAGGAAAAACAGAAAAAGCTGAGTGTGCATCAGCTAACACGGGCATTGCTCAGGAATAGTTCAAGTTTTAAAAGCCTTTTATTTTCAAGCCATGACAAAGCTCCTTTATCCAATAAATACAAAGAAATGACCCGCTTCCCTGCTCTGGCTCAGGTGGGTAAGAAGAGCTCCTTTCTTCCTTGTTAACAGCATCCCCAGAGTTCACTGCTTTGTGTAAGAGGCACGTCAGAAAGCACTAACAAGAACAGAGGGGAAAGTCCTGTCCTCTTCTGTGCAAGGGTCATGTAGTTTATCACAGCAGATTCTGACCTCCCTGGCTTCCCTGCAGTCTCACCTGCTGCGGGTATTTGCATCTCCACTGATGTCTGTGGAAGGTAGAATTCCCTGATCTCAATTCAGAAGTGCCCTTTAGCCAACAGTTGCTAAAACAGTGGAGACTTGAAGGTGGAAATCCCATGCAGGGTGCTTTGCCAAACCCTTCCCACTGAATCAAATGGAAGTTCAATGCACATGGAAGTAGGTCCTGACTTCCAGCAGCCAGAATAATGCTTTGAAGGCTGATAGTCAGATCACGGTCCATTTGTATCTGGCCTGAAGGTTTTCACTGAATTACCTGTTAAAGCCAAAGTTGTACAGAGCTGAGGAAGGGGGAAACTTGGCCTAAGTGGAAAGTTCCAGCATTATTTTGTCTGTTTTTAACCAAATGAAATACAGTGAACAGAATAATGTGTCCCAGGTGCTGTCTGGTGATTTACATTTCCCTTCCCCACATGTGCAGTGTGTTGAACTTATCCATAACCCCACCTCACAGCTCTGATGTGCCCCAGCTCCAGCAGCATGAATGTCCTTTTGTGGTTCTCTGCAGTCCTTTTTGCTGATATACATCTTGGTGTGCATCAGGCATGCTGCCTCCCAAAGTCAAACCAGCTGCATCTTAGAGAGAAGGGAATGCTTCAAAGAAAAAGCTAACGGACAGTTGCTGTAGTCTGTTGGAAGTAATGGATAATTAAGTCTAAAAGTTTCAACAGAGGGAAGACATTTATTGCTGGGCAAAGCCCAACAACATTGTAAGAAATGTCTTTTGTGTTGCCCTGGATGCAGCCCAGAGTTTAAGAGCTGTGGTGGTGATTTGGTGAATGTTTACATTCTTTCAGTCTTAAAGGTAATGAGCCACACTGTGTTGATGGGAACCTAGAGGATGTAAGAGTGAACTCAAACTGTAGCAGCTGTTTGAACATAATCTTTTGTATCTCTGCAGGCATTCCTTCACCGGATCCGCCAGAATGCTGTGGACAAAGCTGAGAAGTACATAACAGAGGAGAATGTGAAGGTACTTCTTCTATCTTCCTCCTTTTTTTGGTAGGGAAAATGATACGTAATGAAAGGCTAGATTTCAGCCTTTCATCAGGGATATGAATATCAAATGTCCTTCTGTCATATTGATGCTTATTATTAAACTGGTTCCCTAAGGAAAAGAGGCTCATGTTGACACTTTATCTGTCAGTCTGTTTGCCCATTTATATGGCTGTCATCTTCCACAGTTTTTCATCCCACTAGCTAATTTCAGTGTTGTCAGAGGTACTAACGTTTGGCAGGATTTATGAAATGGTGGGTAGAGGACAGAGGCCTTTTCAGTGTCTTTGAGAGGAGAGGCAAGGAATGCAGAGCCCTTGTCTATTTTCATTGACAATATTCAATTAGTCAGTTAGCATCTACTGTCTTTTACAAATCTAAAGCTGATAGAGCTTATGGGGAGGAGGCAGGAATATGCCTTTGTGTTCTAGGGAGAAGAAATCTGCAATCTTGTAATGTGAGATCCTTGCATGAGGAAGTTCTCAATTAAAGAAAGAGATAAGGAAATACAGAATACAGAGCTGTGAGGTACCAGTTTCTCTAGTGCCTATGGTCACAGGAGACTTTGTTGTTCATTGTTTTCGTAAATAAAAGTAACAGTTTCTTGTAGTAATTTGACTTAAAAATTCTCCTGGTACACCTACACATGTGAAACCTGATGATCAGCAGGACAGAGTGCAGTTGTTTGCCATTAAAGGCTTACTTATTGTGCTTGTGTTTGATCCTGTAGCTCCTAAATCAGCAGAAACTTTACAGTTGTGGGAGCAGGGCACAGCAATAATAGGTACATCACATCAGCCACTGCTACTGCAGCTGGCATGTGTTTCCCCAAGGCTGGCTCCTCCATTTCCTATGCTACTATTACCTGAAAGTGTAGAGATCCTAGCAGGCTCTAGCCCCCATTTTTGCTGTTTATTCTACAGGGTAGCAATACTGTACTGGTAACTGACTGCCATCAGAGGGGCTTGGCAGTTTTGTGGAGCTAAGCCTCTTGCTGTTTTCAAATTTGCAAGTCCTCAACCCCCAAAAACTCACCATCTAGAGTCTGGAGTAAGTTTGGGGGTGGCTGAAGAAAAGGTAGACAAGTGGTTAGTGACAATAGATCTTGTGTGCAGAGAAGTATGCAAAAAGTAAGCTCTGCATGAGAAGTAAACCTACACAACTATTTGCTAATTTGCTGAACAGCTGCAGATGTTGATTAAAGTTAATGTTATATCATTATTCATATATCATCAAAATGAATATTAATTATTAATTATGCAGTATCCCAGAAAGCCCATGCAGAAGAATCTGTATTTTCTCTGCTCATTTAAATGTATTCGTATCTGAAGTTTCATCACACTCCTCTGGGGAAGTACTACTTCATTTATGTGTCATTCTTGAAGTGCCTGGGGGGGTCTTTTTAAGGCCACTGTGAGACCTCATTTATTCTTATTATTACAATACCCAGCTTTCAATAACAAAGCTTCTCTTCAGTAATAAAGGGCATATGCCTATTGCTGGTGAAATAGAATCACAGGGGTATGGCTTTCCTGGTCAAAGTCAGTATTATCTCCTGCTTCTGCCCACCTTCTTCCCTTACCCCAAATAATTTGGTTCTCTATCCTGCAGTTCAAAAATTTGTTCTTTCTTTGCTTCTACTTTCTCCCTTCTTGCTAGTTGAGACATGACAAGCCAGGTGGTATTGGGGTTTCTGATAACTCTGCCTGATAATATTATGTATATTGAGTCATCAGAGAGCTGTGAGGTGGCTGGCAGCAGCAGAGATGGTAGCAGAGACTGTATAAATGGTCTGGCAGCTTGTGTAAGGAGAAACCTGTATTTTCCTCTCTTAATTCATGCAGCAGAAGTGTCTGGAGGAAAATACAGAGTATTCTGGCAGTCACTCACCTCTGAGCAAAAGGAGAAAGTGGTTTTTTTAGGATAATTTTGGTTATAGCTCCTGGTATTATTTTTGCAGGTTTCTCCTACAGCTGGCACAAAGCACTGGTGATTTCAGTAGTCTTTGGCCACTGCATCCCCTTCCAGAAAGGCCTCATTGAGTCCTGTGACAAGCCTGGATTTTACGAGCACTCCAGTGACTAACAGCTGCAGCAACATTATAAAAAAAAATACTTTTAGTTTATTTGCTGCCTCATGTGGGAATAGCTCTATTAATATGTTAGTCTTACGCTACATTTACAGCAGGGCACTGATGTAAGTTTACTGATACAGTAGATTGAAGGCAGTACAACTTGAGGGCATGCACAAACAGCCAGGCAGAAATCCTCCTATGAGGCTAATAAATGGTAACTGTGTATTAGATGCAGAAGCACATGCAGTCAAGGTCTCTCTGCTGCCTTGATTTTCTCAAGTGACTCTTCTTATCTGCAAATTTTGCTGCAAGCAATGCTCCACTGACCACCACGGAATTCATTAGATTACACAGATATTCCTTGGATCAAAAAATACCCCCCAAAGACTGCTCCTGAAGGATAAAATCATCCCTGACAGATGTTTTCCCCTTCCTTGTTAATCCCCTTTTGGCACAGCTTCTGGCAGAGCCATGCAGGCAGAGGCTACTGTGTCATCACATCAGTTGCAGCCCTGTGACAGAACCTTCCTACGCTCTGCTTGAAATAGCAGGGGAAGTTTTCTGGAAGCAATCAGATGGTCCACGCTCCCTGTCCTTTATTTGGTTCAGAGCCCATCAGTGCAAGTTCAGTGTGTTGAAATCTTTTAGTTTATTCAGAGCTAGAAAGGAGCTATGAGACACAATAATGCATCAGTAATGGTGTATAGTGCCATGTCTTGGTATTCCTGAAGTGAAAGCGGAGCAAAGACGAGGAAGATGCACCAGACTCTGCTCTGCACTTGCAGCCAGCTAGCACGAGGAGTTTGAGAGAAATACTCTGCCTATCTTTGAGTAACAGGAGGTATAGAATTGAACCTGGGTACATGGAGGGAAAAGGGGCCCTTGAATTCCTGATCTTGCCTACCGCTACAAAGCCAGAGAGAAACCAGCTTTAAATTAGGAATTGAGATTTTTTTCCTGTCTTTAATAATTAGACTTAATTTGCTGTTTATTGTTTTTCTGGATTACTGCCACATCACCAACAGGATGAATCAGTGTCACATCTGGTGAATAAATTCTACTGCGTAAAGTTGAAAAGCTTAGTGTTACAATAAGGTGCTTTGGGAAGTGCTGGAAGATGTTAGGCTCAATCACTTCTCACACCAAATGCCAGGAAGAAGAAAGCTGGCTCTGTCAGACTGCATGCTTTGGGGTTCAGAGGAGCATCAGCCACTCCCAGCAGGACCTGGGAGGCTGCTTGCACTGTGCATTTAGTACATGCCTAAACTAGGCACCTCTATCTCGTTACATGTACCTTTTAGAACCACTCAGATCAGTGAAAGGCAACTCTACAATGTTGCTGTTGTGGTTTGGAAGCATTTTCTCTCCTGTCAGTGAGATGCTAGATCCAGCGTGACAGAGATTTGGTCTCTTATTTACAGGTACATCTTTGTGTGTGCTAGATTCAAGTCCCTTTCTTGCAGAAAATGATTTCTAATGCATGGGAAGGAAAGGCAAATGACTTCCTGCTTCTATCCCCTGTAAAGTGAATTTTGTCCTTGTGATTCTGTTCACCTACTTGGTCTCATAGGAAATCTTCTCTAGATTTGAAAGAGGTTCCTCACATTCATAGTGCTCAAGTATCTGGAAAGATAACTTTAATTTGCAGTGGGTACTGCAGTAGCAATAAAGTTTTCCATAGGGGGCCAGGGAAGGGGCAAATTCAGTGTAATTCATTCTGCACAAGTCCCTGTCTGTGCTTCAGATCACAGCAAGTCTAGAGCCACAATATTTCGGTGGCACTACTGTAACAGAACATTCTCAGATATATTAACAGCTAACAATGTTTTTCTCTTTATATTTCAGATCTTATTTTCTAACATCGAAGACATTCTTGGTGTTCACAAGGAGTTCCTGGCTGCCTTGGAATTTTGTTTACAACCAGAACCTCAGTCTCAGCATGAACTGGGAAATGTTTTCTTAAAATTTGTAAGTACAATGACTTAACGCTATCTGAAAATGCAGTTTCCTGTTGTAAGGTCCCATGCCCCTTAGCTAGCCCTAATCTCTAAGGCTTGTGGCAGTGCTCTGACAATGTGTGTCTTGCATGAAAGTTGTTGGTAGGGTGGGAAAATACTTGTGAATGAGGTTAGAACAATGGAAAACACATCAAACTCTGCTAAACAACGAGGTATTTTTAGAAACTCTTCCTTTTCCCATTGAATATTTTTTTTTTCCCTTTCTTCACACCCAGCTGATCATATTTTATTGCTGAGAATTTGTCTGCTTTGGTTCCAAATGTTTTGAAAAAGCAGCACAATTTCAAGTAAATGAGAAATTTTTGCGTGTATTTTAAAATTTAAAAATAATGAAACCCTTGAAGATAAAAGTGAAAAACTGAGGGCAGTATTTCATTTACAGTAGTTAGTGTATGTGCACACATGTATCCTTCAGTAAATGCAAGACAGTGTGAGATGGCTTGTCTTGCTGAAATGCAGCAGAAGTTACAACACTGGAATAAACAAGTACCTGCTTTCTGTAGCTCAAAAGTAAATAAAATTTGGCTTTTGGACTCATAATACTAGCTCAAGAATGCCAGACATACAAAATGCAAAGTAGTCATATGATATGAATTCACTTTTCCACTTCCAGGTTGTTCAGAACATTTAGATGAATTCCTGTGGTGTCACCTGACTTCATGCCTGATAGCTAGGCAGTATTTGTTTTTCTGAGAGGTCCATAATCCGAGGCTGAGTGCCAGCCTGGTCCAGTCAGCTGGGTACTGCTGGGTGATCCAGGGAAGCACAGACCTGTACTAAGGATCGTGCAGTTGCAGCTTATGATCCTACCTTTGCTTCTCTCATTGCAATTTGCTTCTTGTGCTGTAAAATTCTTCCTGTGGTAGATCTTTGTTTTGTTTTTAGCTTGGCCAGATTTTTCAATCATGTATGTGTGTTATCCCCTGAGTAATATGTACATAGTGCTACATATGCCAGTTATTACATACACCTAGTTGCAAGCTGGACTCATCTAAATGCAAGGTTACCTAATTTACATGTATCATAATCTGAAGTTGCATTTTTTTTCAATTGAAGCAGCCCTCCAGAGGTGTTTGAAAATTAGAAAGCATGCACATAATAGCAATTTCTTCCATTCTTATTATCTGCATTAAGCCACAGGCCAACTTCCCATCAACATATGCTCTATTACGCTTGCATAATCAAAATTCATGCTTCCACAGCTCATCAAGTTTGAGTGGACAGCAATTATACAGCTATTCATTACTCATAGAGCTTTACCAACTACGACCTCCCACCTCCCCCCCTTCAATTTTTAGTTCTGCTGTGGGAATTATTAAAATAGTGTTGGAAAGTGTTATGTTGAGACCTTGCCCAAAAATTGTGTCAGAAGCGAGGACTGACTGTCAGCTGCTGAAAAAACATCTCGGTGAACTTAGTTAAAGCCTTCAATGCCCACTAGAATCATTGCCTGCCAATGAGATGTGCTGTACTGATATATTAGTATTCATTAGTGAGGGCAGCAAAATTAGAGGGCTTTTGAGTGATGCTGTCAGATTGTCTGCCATGTTTCAGGGTGTTGCTGAATAACCAGAAGTGTTAACACCCTGTCATTTCCCTGAATTCAAGCCTGGTATATGTACTCATTCGTAGTGTTTTCTTTTATATGAATGTATAATTTTATAACTTCATTACTGTTAAATTTACTAATTATATAACATTGCTTATTTATCAAATATGCAACAATACAGAAATTATGAAACTGTAAAGCATGGGCCAAGTGCTGGTGATAATTTGTCTTCTGATAGAGGCAGTTTGAGATCAGCTTAGATTGCTGTCTGTGCAATGCATTGCAGATAATGTATACATCAACTGTTTCATGATGCCTAGGGAAAGAAGCAACTTATTAGAAGGAAGTAGAATATACTTTCGGTTCAGAATATATAGGAAAAGCTGATCTCATCTATAATTACCTTAAGGAAATGTAGAAATACAAGTAGAGGAGCATTGTGGTACCTCAAGTTGGAGAAAGGAACAGTCAGCAGAAGATTATCAAGAGTGGAGAAGATAATCTGTCCTTGCATGCAGATTGTGCCTAGGTTTTAGAAGACAAGGCTGTACTGTGGGTATTTGGGAGTGAGGGAGGTGGGATTCGTGCCCTGTCACAGTAAAGGCTTCCACGGTCAGTCTCCAGCAAGTGACAAGGAGCTGCCAGTGGCAGCTGTGGTTCAGAGTGAGTCTTTGGTTCCTTTCTGCTGAGGCTTCCAAAGCTCCATTTCCCTAATTGGGCCTGTGCTGATGAAGCAGAGGCATTCATAAAAAACCCCTGTGCCTCAGAAGCACTACTCCTGAGGTGTTTCCGTGATGAATTAAACCAGTCACGTTTTTTAAATGGTGTACAGTATTTTGCCCCCAGAACAAGCCCTTGCAGCACACTTAAGGTTTCCTGGAGAAAAGCCAGCCCTGAGCTTGATTTGGAGTGCATGGTGTTAGCCAGTTTACCCAAGGAAAACACAGGTAGCATATCTCTTTGGTCCTTCACTTTGGGTAAGGTTCTCTTGTGTTGCCATGGGCTTAGACGAAGTGCTAAGAAGAACACCTTCAGTGCTGCTTTTTTCATTACTGTCAAATTGCTGTGTATCCTCAGGGGAGCTTGTGCTGAGGAAGTGACACAAGGCCTGTGAATCTTGGCTGTATCAGTGTATCTTCTAGCATGATCATCTGGCGAGGTCATTCTTAGTCCTGATTATGAAGCCAGCCCTTGTCAGCAGCCAGGTGTTATCACAGGAGCTTTTTTTTTTTTCAGAAATTCAATGTTAAAAATGCTCATAAATTTGGTAATTGATTGAGACTTCCTGAAGCACTGTTTTTTCCAGACACTGCATTTCTTAGTGTTGCATGTGTTCTTGAAATTTCCTGATACCATCTCTCCTTGTGAGAGATCCCCAGATTCCTCATCTGGAGATCCACCAGACTGCAGTGCCTGGGTCCTCTTCATGAGATCTACATATCCTAAATTTCATCTAATAATCTCTGTAGGCCTGACTCCTTTCCTGGTTTACCTTGGCCTAGAAGAGCCTCACACAGCAGCCGATCTTGAGAAACAGGACACTGCTTTTAGCTTTGTGAGCCTCTAGGATCAGAGGTGATCCATTTATAATAATGCTAGGACATTTTTCCTTGGATCTTTAGCTTGGAAGGATTCAGATCCTGAGTAACACCTGCAGCAAGCAAGCAGATTTTAGTAGGGTTCCAAAAAAGCATTCCTTGCACATTGCTTTTTTAAGGATTTTAACAGATGATGACATGCACTTGCTCTGATATTCAGGTGTGAAAACCTCCTTTACCTCAGGAGACGGACACTGTTTGCCATAGTGAACTCCATTTGATCAGATGATCATGAGAAGTTCATTGTCTGATGCCAGGTGCTAGAATTTCTTTCAGAGTTGTAGTTCAGTATGATCATAACAGACAGTAAAGAATGTACTTAAACATTAATTCAAAATTGAATCTGCAGCCTTAAAATGGCTGGTAGAACAAGTATTTAACATCAAAGAGATCATATAGACCAAACTTGGAATAATCGCACCTCATCAACACAGGGTTTTTTGTGCAGCTCATGAAAACATACGACTGTCTGCAGAGCAGGAGAGCAGACAATTGACTTAATTTCTGATATTGCCCTATTGCTAGGGATCAGTTTTACTGTCTTAAGTCACCAGGAGTCTGGTTTTGCTGAGAATTGTCTTCTGTTTTGTTTCAGTTTTTCATGTTGACAAACTTGGTTTCAGCCTGCTTTGAAACAAGAAAAGGCCATACCTTGTTAAAAATATGCCCAAATAAAATGTAACAATTTTCCAAATTTCTTATTTGCCTTCTCTAGTCAAAACTATTTTCAAATTTGCACTAATCTGTGGGCATGTCTAATGGACCCAAAATAACATATTTGGAGAACAAACCATTGGTTAAAGATTTATTTTACGCAAACGAAGAACAGTATAGACTTATTTGTGTCACCAAAATCAGAAGGTCTAGTTGTGTATCCAGCAGATTTGCTGAGTAAGAAGGTGACATTTTTATGTGGTCACATCTCTGACCATAATTGCAGTTTAATATAGAGTAACTGCAGGTTCAGAATTCCTGGGCTAACATCTGTAATTATGTAACTGATAATTTCCTCACCAGGGAATGGGAGAGTCCAGGACTGAATGTCACCCAGAGAGGAAATTAAACACTTCAGACACTGAGTAATTTAAAGCATAGTTCTCATATTTGCGGGTCTCATGCATGAAGGACAGCTGGAAAAGACTTGATGAAAGCAATCTGGTGTGTGCGTGTAATTATTGTACTGACTTGAGCTTTAGCAAAGGGATTTTGTCATGATCTAAATATAATCTCCCAAAACTCCAGGCACTCAAAGCTGCAGTCAGAAACCTGAGCGATGACATTTTGTGTGCATTCATGTAACGGATGCTATTGTGTTAATGGTTACTATATTTAGCTTCAAGCATGCTGCTTGTGTGTATCCAGGGAGTTGAGGAGAGGTGGGAGGAGGAAATGTAGGAGAAACTCATACATGTCTTCTCATTCTGTAACTCTCCAGTTTTTATGGTTGAAAACAATCCTATGCATCTCAGTTGCCTCTTTGCTGTTATGCTATGGACCTAGCCCTGCCTTTTCGTGCATCTGGTGGTCAGAGCCTCTGTTTCTCTTCAGCTGCCCAGTATTAAACTCCAGTACTAACATGAACAGCTGTAGGTGAAGGATAAAAGTCTTGAACATCTGCATTCCAGCTCTTTGCACCATACTCTCTGTGGTGGCTGTTTTATTTGCTTTATACCATTGTTGTTGTGTTTGGACATCCATCTATTTATTCTCAGGTCTTCCTTCAGAAGTACTAAGGGGGTGGGGAGGGAGGGGAATCAGGTTTATGATAAATGAACCCCTTATAGTTTCTGAGCATGGACATATCTAGCCACTGAGCATCTGACCAGAATGTCAAATTCTTCTAAACTAATATTAACACCATTTCTTCTCCATGTGACAATAGCAAAGAGAATGCCCAGAGATTGCAGCTATATTCCCATGGACTCATGTTGGCAGTAGTTTTCTGTTTGGATCACTATGAGCTGTCCTAAAAGTAGCTAGATGCTACAGATATCTCCAGCTAACACGGGAAGCTCTGCATCTCTAAAGAGTGCAAGGAGTCCAATGAAAACTCAAAACAAAACAAAGGCTTCCGAGTTCTGGGGAGATGAGAAAATTCTGATAGAATCTTTTCAGGCCATGATCCTAAATACAAAATTAATGATCTGAATGCCACAGCGAACTCTGGAGAACATTGTCTACATGGTGGCATAGTGCCCTGAGATGCCAGCTCTGGAAGGCCTTGCATATTTTCCCCTGGCAGAGTGCCAGGCTAATGCATCTAAATGACTTTTGATAATGTAAAGTAGCTTGTCAGAGTAGCTCTGCATGGCCCTGCATTGTGGCATAGAAACCAACCTGAACCAGGAAAGAACACTACTGTGAGAAGCACCCAAAAAAATAATGAAACTCTTTGGCTTCCAGCTAAAGCCTAATAAAGTCTATTGATCTCCCCTGCTTTTGTTCCAGTGAATGCAATACTGGAATCTCATAACATAGCTGCTGAAAGCTCTTCCCAACAGCCTTGACAGAATCAACTTGCTTCTTGCCTGATCTCCTCAGTTGCTACTGCTTTTTTGTGAGTCATTTTTGTGTTTCCAGATAACTGATGTTTGCAATGGGTTCAGCATCTCTGGTCATTTTAGTTAGAAGAAGTTGCACTGTCTTGGATTCTGGAGATCAGTAAAGCAGAACTTGATCCTGCCAGCTGACCCTTGTTTCTTAACATGGGATTCATTTCACTGCGTGTAGTGGTGCGTGTGACATGTTCCAGTGTAAGTCCCTCAATCTAGTGGTGAAGCTATCTTTTCCTGCTTTTAATTTTGTAATGTGTTGGTCATTTTGTGTGTATGTGATGAAAATCTTCCATTTAGGGAAAGTGATAGCTGACATACTGGTTAGTGTTGCATTGAAATGGTGAGGTCTGCTTCATGTTTCAGAACACAAAGTGAAGCAGCCAACTCACTGGGGGTTCCTCCTCTGCCCTGAAAGGCAGGGGACTTCCAGCTGGTTGTTTTGTGTTATAGTTCCCCTCCAGATCTCTGAGCTTCTTTCTGGCCTGTGTTCTTCCCAGCCACCTCTGTTTCTTCCTCTTGCAGGAGTGGTCAGCACAGCTCAGAAATGCCCCCTTGTCCCTGGCTTTACTCTGCTCCTGGATACTCTGCTGGAATATCCTAACACGCATGCAAGTATCCCTGAGATAGCAAAATCCATTCTTTCACCTAAGAATATATTATTTCAGTGATGCATTAAGAGGAAAATTGCTGGAAGTCTCTGTGCTCAGAAAGCTGATGTTGACTTACAAAAGAGTATGTTAGGAATTGGTGGAACACATCCATACATTATTGACACTAGAAGAGTATCACACACTTCATGGAAACTGCAACCCCAGTGCCACTCTGAGTGCATACCCCTTTGTGAAGAATTTTGTGTCAGACTGTGACAAGAGTCACTCCAGTTTTGTCTGGGTCAATAAGTTACTGTGTTTTTCCTTGCAGAAAGACAAATTCTTTGTGTACGAGGAGTACTGTAGCAACCATGAGAAAGCACTCAGACTGCTGATGGAATTGAACAAGATCCCAACAGTGAGAACATTCCTCCTGGTAAGCACCTTCTCTAGCACTCTTGACTTAATGATCTGACTTTGCAGTGTACTCACAATAACCCTTTGGTATCCCAGGAACGCCAGGCATTTTGCAGAAATTGCCTGTTCCAGGTATGCTGCACTCAGGACAGATAGATATTGAAGTCACTGGTGGGTTCAGGCACAGAACTAAGCATAGCTCTGGTGTGAGTGATTTCAGTGGAAACAGGGAAGGTTTGTTACTTCTTTTTTTTTTATTATTTTTTGTTTGGTTTCTCTTTTTTTGAAGAAGCAACAGAGAATTTAAGCAAAGATTGTGAAAAGAGTAATGCAATAAGTCAGGAGCAGGATTGTGGCTAGTTCCCAGTGGATCTGAGTCCCTGCTCAATTCTCTGACCAATTCACCATCTGCAGACCCACCAGAAAAATGTGGCCTGCTTCTGACACCCTTTTCCCCATGAGCCCACTTGTGGGCAAGAAATGCAGTCTGGATTAATTGTTTTGACTGTGTCTTTGCTGCTTGTACCAAAAATGACCTAACTCTCCCTCCAACCCACGGTGGGATGAAGAACTGAGGAACACCCTTCAAATGCCTCTGTTTAGACTGATCTGGGAGAAGCAACCAGTAGACAGTGTCTTCTGTCTAACATTCTTTATTTTATTTTCTTGGATATTTCTCCTCCTAGCCTTTACCTCAATTCTGTTTGATTTTTGGATGTCTAGTTTTCCTGGCCATGGATGCATGGCATTGGAATGGGGCTGTCATGTATGTGAGGGACTAATTCAGCACATAAGCTTTTTTTCTTAGTAAATGCTATGGGGTAAAAGAAAAATCTCTCTGTTTTCAAAGGACCTGCTCTTCTTTCTCTCTTCTTTCTGCACTTTTTTGCTTTCTGCCAAAGGTCTGCTCTTTCCCAATGTAGTACAGCAAAAGAAAACTTCTGCATAAATGTCTGTCACAAGCAGGGCCAGAGCATTCTTCTAGCCACAAAATACAGACCTTGGAGGGAACAGCAGGGACAAGGACTCATGCTATTGGGTAGTCAGGATCATTTTGTCATGTCTGAGTTTTAATGGAACTTTTTAAGCCATTAGCTTGAGTTACCACATAACCCTTTTCTTGTTTGTGAGTTCCTCTGGGTGCTTCTGTTGAGGGAAATGAATGAGGAAGAAGAAAAGTGCATGTAAATATTGTCCTTCTCAACATTCAAATTATTCTCCACTTCCACTAGATTGGTAAAAGGCTCCTGTCTGTGTTACAGCAGCTGGCAAACTGATTAGAAGGTACATAAAAGATGTCACACTGTCTGCTGTGGGTTTCTGCACAAGCTGAGTCCATGAGACTTTTAAAATAATAGTAAATATGGGAGGAGAGGCTACGCTGAGGTGTCTGCTTTGCTGTGGCTGCTGTAATTTCTTCCAGGCCTCCCTTCTTTTCTCCACTGCCTGCTAAAGCAAATGCTGTAATGTCCCCAATGCAGAGAAAGCTGCACTAAAATACAAAGCTTTGCTTGTGAGCATAGATTTGGTCCGATTGCCCCCTCACAGCTGCTGAAATACAGAATCTGGGAATCTGTTTGAAAAATCAGTAAGTGTTAAAGGGCAGTTTTGAGCCCAGAGCTAGAGAGAGGGCTGAAAGAAGAGATGGGAACGACTGAATCACTCGGGACTTGGAAAATTGGACAGGGAGCATTGTGAGCTGGTAGCCAACACCACAGATCTAGAATAGCCTGGGGAAGGGTTATTTTACAGACGATTGTCTGCAAAAATACCAGTTAGGACTAACGAGATTTATGTACGATGTCTGTGAACATTCCTTGAAGAGGAGAATTGTTGAACTCCAGCCAAAAACCCACTAGATTTCAGAGCGTGCCTAAGCCACAGCAAACATTTCACAGGGGAAAATGTTATCAGTGATGCCCCAAAGCGAGCACATCTTGACTGAACTGAATTTAAACTCCAACTTCTGTTGACAGGACAGGTTTACAACTAGGGTAATTTTTGGAGCAAAGTTGTCCAGATTCACAGGTGAGCATAGAGAGGTAGACTAGTTTGTCTGAAATAGATATGAAGTCCATTTGAGTCCTCTACCTGTCTCGGGGAGCAGCCAATAACAGAATCTTCAGGGAAATCTATAAAAAGCTTACAATAGGTCAGCATTTGTTTATCACACAGAGATTACAGATTATTGTGACAAAATCAGGACAGGTCAAGGACTGTAGACTTTTTTGTATGCCATGTCCAATTCGTGTACTCACTTTCCATGTCATGGAATTTCCGTAATCTACTGAGAAGTTGAGTATCACTTGAGTTGAGGTTATGTGCACAAACTATCTGCAGAATGATTCTTCTGGAATGCAAGGCCTCTACGACTGTGTGAACTCATGGTGTGAGTATTGCAAGGGTTGATCAGTTGCTGCCTCACTTCCTTAACCTAAAATCTATTCAGACATGGATGTCTTCAGTATATTGGTCCAATACTTATCCCCTTTCTTACTGTGTTTAAACAACACTGGGAGAGTAGTACTTTTTCTAAGTAGAAATAGGCCCTTCACTTTCTTTCTGTTTAGAAGTCACAGTTCTTCACAAAATTAATGGTGAAACCTTTTATTTTTAAATGAGCATCAGAGCTTTTTTTTTTTTGCGGGTCAAGCAGCAACATGTGCTGTGGCATGTTGAGAGCTACATGCGTGCCCATGCTGTTTGTCCAGCTGGGCTTAGAAATAATGTTTTTCCAGAGAATTGGTGGATATGATGCAAATGACTCATTTGTTTCAATTCCACTTTGATTTCCTTCAGACATAAGGATTGTACTAGAGTGAATTACATGATTGCCAATTAGTAGGCTTTATTTTAGCCTTCTGGAACAACACTGGGAATTTTGCACAGTGAAGGAGGGCAAATAGTCATATCAATTATGAGGGTAGGCTGGATTCTTTAGCTAATGGTGCATCTAGGTTTGCTGATTGCCATCGTATTTTTATGATATTCTTTGAGTCACTATCTGTATAGTGTTTCTCTGGGGAGATACCTTTCTACACAGGCACTGTTATCCACAGCAAAATTCCTTTTGCTGGTGCACAAAGAACTTCCCAGTCTTGATGACTGTATTTCAGTGGAGAAAGAAGTCTTGTTTCTTGTATCTTAGGTGTGACAATGTGCTTTCTGTCTGTAATACATGTTAGAGGAATACAAAATCATGTCAAAGGACATCTGAAAGCTTTGTGTCTGAGGTAACATTTGTTTCCTTTTTGATTATAGGGTTGCATGCTTTTGGGAGGCAGAAAGACGACAGACATTCCACTAGAGGGTTATCTGCTGACTCCAATTCAGAGAATTTGCAAATATCCACTTCTGCTTAAGGTAAACCAAAGAAAACTATTTTTCCAGATGATTGCTTTATTCTTGGAGTGATTCTGCATTTTTTTAGCCCTGATTTTTGTTATCATTACTACCTTCCTTGTTTTCCACTTCTAAAAGTTGGATCTTTGAAGAAAATGGCTTTTTATGGGTACAGTTAAAAAAATGGCTGATGCTGCCAGGCTGCTAAGTCCTGTAGTGTTGTGGATCTGATGGGTAGAGAAACTTACTGACTAACCAATGCCTTTTGACTTCAGTTCTCTTCAGATGTTTACTAAGGCTTGTGATTGCTACTTTAGCCACTTCCTGAAAAGCTGTGTTCTGTGTGATAGAATTATATTAGTGTTCTGAGAGACTGTATGGCTCTGGGGACTCTGAATGGGCTCTGCCTTTCATCACAAGGTTTCTAGTTTGAGTGTGTCCAGGTCAGTAATGATCAAAGTCCTGTATCATCTGACAGCTGTTTGTCAGCTTGTTTGAAAATTGTTTGGTCGTCTCAGCTGAGTCTCCAGCAGATGGGTGTCTTTCAGAAATGATTATTGCAATTGGCACTAATTGGCCCCCTTGCTAATATTCTTACCATAAGAGCGAAATAAAAAGACCTAAAAAGGGCTAACTTCCCTCACATCCCTCCAGGTCAGGGCTGGGTCACATGCCTGGTGGGGACAAGGAGAGGAAAAAGGAGAAAGACGTCTGTAGAAGAGCCTGCATCGCTGGTGGCCTTTAGCTCCTCTGTGGCTAATAGTCATCAATCTTCAGTGATGTCAGTCTCTTTCTCAGTCAGTGCAACATTATATTTACTAAAATAAAATTAATTAAAAATTTAAGAAGAAATTACCTCATATTTTGAAAGAAAGGTCCATTCCTGAGTTGTGGAAGCAAGTAGGAATTCTGTAATGAGCTGGTGCTCTGACCATATGAATCAACCCTGTCATGTAAAGCTATTGCAGTGCTGTGTCTATACATTCAGCACGATTCAGGTTTTCCATAGGAACAAGCTGGTTAACTCAATCTGTTGTTCCATTTAGAATAGTTTGTTTCATCTGATAAATGTTTAGATTATTTCTTTCCATCTGATCAGAGTTTTCAGAGCCAAATTTTTGAAATATGTCTTTTCTACAGGTGGAGTTTTTCTGTTGTCTATACAGCCATGCATGAACCAGCAGACACTCATGCACCATTCCTTATGGACCTAACTACTGGGATTTAGGTGTATACAGCCTGTTTATCAGCCCAGTCTACCCATGACACCACTTAGTCTAAACAAACAAAAGCACATGCAGTTTAGCATAGCAGGAGCAGCTAATGAGTGAGGTTGCTACAAACATTTCTTCCACAGTATTACTAATAGTAGACAGGGCAAGGGTGTCTAGATCAGGGAAGCATGTAAGTGGCCCCAGTTCTGATTTATCTTCACTGCTTATGCAGAGATAATTGAAAACCTAATGATACCTCAGTTGAAGTCCACTGTGTTTATTTGGGCTTAGTGTGGAGAGAATTTGGTGCCTGTTCAGTCTGTGGATCTGCGTGATGACTGTGAGCAACACCCATGTGCACAGAAAGGAAGTTCCTATGGCATCTCATGTGGTAAACAGACCAGGGATTGTGGGGACCTTAAAATGGGCACTCCTGACCAAGTATTTTGACAGTGTGTATGTTTTCTTGTTTTCCACTCTGTGGTGTGTTCTGTGATTGTTATCTAGCTGTGTATTCAAGACTGAAAAACAGAGATTGTTTTGATTCCTTACAGAGATCCCTTTTCTATTTTCCAAGAAACTTTAACTAGAGGAAGTAGAATATTGACCTGATCTCTACATTTGCACTGTTACTAAAGGATGAAGTGTTGATCTCCTGCAGATTTCCTGTTCTGGTTACCCTTTGTATCAAGGGAGTCACTAATGGGTATGGAGCCTGAAGACTAGACTCCTTCACCTATTATTCCATGCTGGAAACATCTTAATCCAGCCAGAGTGATCAATATCTGGTGTACTTTTGCTATGATTATCTAAAAGTGATCTTTAACCAGTTTTATTCCAATATTTTTCAAACCTTTTGGACCAAAAGTTTGTGGTTAGCACTCTATATTTCTTACATTTTGCTCTGTGTCCCTGATAAGCTTGAAGTAGCTCTGAAGTCAATGTGGTTTCATGTATCAGATCTGACTACTCAATATGTGGACCACCCATCATCTCTCAAGCCTAGTTTGGGGATCTCAGCTCTAAACCATGCACATGGCTGTCTTAAAGAACATTTCTTCTGCTTTTCAATACCTTTTCTTTTTCTGTTTTTAGTATGACTATTGCTAATTATACCTGCTTACATTCTAAGATTTTTGGAAAACACAATTACTTGCAAATACAAATCTGTATTCCATCATAAAAGCTCTTCAAAATATTAGAATTGTAAAATGTACCAATATTGCAAATTCTGAAATCTCAGGGCTTTTACTCAAATGCCATAAGGTTGCTGGCTGCTGAAGCACACCTACAAGAAATACTCACCTTTGATTACAAGGTAATAACTTCATCAGTGCAATGACATTTTGGTCTTCTTCAGCTTAAACTTTCCTATTCCTCTGTACTGTTGTAGGGCAGATCTTCTAGAAAGTACAGAGTTCTGTATCAGGCACTGGAAGTGCTACAAATGGACCGTTTATCTTGCTTTTCTTTAAGAGTTTGTTTTGCAAGGGGGTAGTAAACAAATGACTAGAACAAAGTAAATATTTTTAAACCATAATTAAAATCTTTCCAAGTTCAATGGCAACTGAAGTAATTTGGCTCCACGGACTAAATATTGGCCTGTGGAAGTAAACCAGTGGTTTCCACTTTCTCACACACGTACAGTTGTACATGACAAAAGGCATGGTGGCACAGGCATCCTTTCTTTGAAAGCCAAAGCCAAGACCAGCAAGTCTAAGACTGGAAATAGTGTTTCTTGCCTTCAAGCTGCAGTGAGGAAGAATGAAGATATATTTGTCCTGATGCTGAACCATGGCTGCCTTCTGGAGTGGGGACCTGGTGTTTGGCTCTGGTGTGGGTGACCCAGACCCATGTGTACGTGTTGAACAAATAGACACGAAGGGAGCGACTGGGAGGAGCCGTGACGAGGCGTCTCCTGATGTGGCATTCCATTTTTCTATGGGTTTCTTTTTGTATACAGGCTGATAAGTCACATGCTGTTCACTACTTGAAATACCCTGGACAGGAAATACAAGTTTTAAGAAGCAGCTGAGGGGAATTTCATTTCAATTGGGCAACAAATCTGCTTCAGTCAGTGAAATGATGCCATTACAAGGGGTTGTTCAGCTCCGAAAATATTTGTGATCATTAGAAAATGTAGTTGATGCTGATTATCAAGGGTAGTGAATTCACAGTGAACAAATTGTATCTCATTCAAGGCTTGATGCTAGCACGAATTTCCCAGAGTGAACAGTAATGTTGCAGACCTGAGAACAGCTAAGGGAATACGGGCTGATTCTGTTAGTGCTGGACAGGAGAATGCAGCTCTCCAAGCAAGAAAAAAATAAGTAGATTTAAAAATAACACAACCCTCAAATTAAGTGTTTGCTCTCCCTTTGCTACTGAACTGCAGCTATTGCTCCTGAAATAGCTGGCTTGTATTCATGGGGATTTGATCTTATTTTATCTAATTCCCAGGGCAAACAGATAATATTGTATTCCAACTTGTAGACCAGAGCTATTCTACTTTTTTACTTTGTTTTTAGCAAGAATTTGTGAACATCCAGATTTTCTGGCAACTTTGATATGACATTGTTATAGTGTAAGTATTCAGTTTAGCCTAAGTAGTTAGGTTTGATAAAGATAGTATGAACAATGTAGTTCAGACTTGTCTGTGCTTGAAAGGCAACTCAAAAAATAGCATAAGGCAAATATTTAAAATACTATGACTATTTTTTATTAATACCATATGTAAATAGTATTTTTCAGAGTAATAGCATCTAGCATGGAGTTAATTTGGGTTACTTAATGAGGAATACCTCCAAGTGCAAATACACTTTAAGCATATATTACCAATAACTTCTGATATAAAGTATGGCATCCTGCAATTAAATGATTTTGTGTTTTCTCATCCTCTGATGAAGCTTTGTTTTGGGTGGGTTTGGGTTTTTTGTTTTGGTTTGGTTTTCTGAGCTAAAAATGACAGAAACAGAACAATGATTCAAATGATGGTGATTGTTAAATTTCAGTTTTATTTATATTTTCCATTATTGTGAACCAAATGTTGCAGCTTTGGAGTGGCTGACTGTAAACAGGGTTTTTGCTTGGGTTTGGTGTTGGTTTTTTTTAATTTTAAAATTTTGGTTGCCTTCTTTCTGTCTAATTTGCAAGACTTATATATGTTTTCAAGGGTGGGACTCAAAACTAGCCATTGTTTCATAATCTCTGTGCAAACAGAAGAGTAATGATATTAATATTTCTGCCTATAATACAGTTTTTTATGCTTCAGATAGCATGCAAGAAGATTAGTACAGAATTTGGTGGTCAGTAAATTAGTTTTATTCCCAGTCCAAAGCCTCTCTAATTTGAATTCAGCTCCTTTTTCTTGCTGGGAAACTTTAGCAAATTATTTCTATTCTCCTTGAGGATGTAGTTGTTCTGAATATTTGTTCATGATGAGCCTCATTGTAAAATTTCCTTAAAAGTGTGAGAAAGGGGCTTGGACTAAGCTTGAACAAAACTAAACTGTGCTTGCTGTGGTGGACATTATGATTTGGTAAGAAGAAAAGAAGCAAACAGATCCATGGACCTTGAGAACATACACTGTGTGGGTGACTCCAAACTCCAGAGCGTGCAGGACGTGGGGCAGCTTGCTGAGTTACTACTGCTGGCAGAACATTTTGGATAAAGGCAGCTCTGTCTCACCGATAATAATTGTATGACTCTGTATTAATTAGTGTGAACCATACTACTTAAGAGTAGAAACAGCTGTTGTGTAAACCAATCTCTGAACAAAAATAGCCTTTTTCTCTTAATAAAGAGCATTTATGTCAGCAAGAAGAAAACCCTTGGGGACTGGTGATCATGAGTTAATCACACCATTGGGGGTGGGGATTAGGAGCAGTCATTCCTGTCTCCTTCTTCCCAACAGGGGAGGAATGTACAGCACATGATAGCCACACCCCTATGGGCTCCTGGTATCCCAGTGTGTGTCACAGGGATTGTTTCTTCTTTGGAGTCTGGTCTCTTAAGGAATTGCTCAGACTCCAGCCAGAAGTACACATTCCACCTCCAGTCCTTTAAAAACATCTCATAATATACATAACTCCATGGACAATTTGAGGCAGTAATTATGGATAGCATCACTTGGTGGAAGACTGAGGGCCAAGACTGGTTCTAGGAGGGAAAGAAAAATGTGTTTGTGTTTTTTTTTTTTTTTTTTTAAAAAAACCTGGGTCAGCAAAAAGCTGAGTGACCAGATTCAGAATCCTCTTGAGAAGGAAAGCCCAGCAGCGAGGCACACACAAGCCTTAGTAAATGCAGAGCCTGGACTTGGAAAGACAGGAAACCAGTGATGTGGCTACAAACCAAGATGAAGAAAGGTTAACTTGCTGTCTCCCTTTTCTCCCACTCCATTTGTCTCAGAGCTGTTCAAGGAACAAACCCTTCCAATATGCCAAAATTCGATACATTCACTGGGGGTTTGACTTTTTTTTTTTTGTTGATGTTCCCCCATTTCCTTTTTTTTCCCCCAAGAAAAGTAGCACTGCTCTTAGATTCATGACATTGCCTGGTTGAAATCCGACTCTATGTAGCACAGCATTAGAAATTATATATACCCTACAGAGTTGTAAAGAGCACTGCCAATCAATAAATCACACTTCTGTCTTCCACGCTTCTTATATGTAATCACAAGTACTGGTAACATTTATGAAATTAGAAACGTGTTTTTGTTAGATTTAATTTGCCACATGTCATAGATTTGGTGGCATGTTTAATATAATCTGTTTTGCTAATTTATCATTGCTTGTCTAGTCTTTAGTCTACTGAAACATTGGCATAAATTACAAATTCTGAAAACATACAGAATAAAAAAGTACTGTGATTGACAGGTACACAGAGCTGGTGTAACATCTATTTTCTGATTAAAGTGGAAAATAAATTTTAATACAAGCATGTATTAAAAACTGTAAAATTCAAATGTAAAACTCCTGAAAACATATTCACAGTAAGGTTATTTTTTCTTAAAGCACATTTTAGAGCTGGACTGCTTGTTAACACAACGTTTTGATCTGATAAGCAAGAATTATGTTGGTTTTGTTATCTCTGTAATGCTGAGATGTCAGTAGGTAACCAGCGGATGTATCTCAAACCACGTTTTGTGTGAGCACTGGTTTGTAGCGCCGAGCGAGAGCCTGGTGAGCAATGATTTGCAGCAGCCTGTGCACAGTGTTGACAGTCATTGTGCAAACCCATGCTAAGCCATGTCTGAGTGTCCTCAGGAGTATAAGGATAGGAGGAAGGAATTTTTAAAATACAGAGACTTGGAAATTTCAGCTGCAAAACATGTTCAGTTGTCTGTGTGAAGTACATGGACAATCATTCTTGTGTGGCAAGAGAGGACATGGGGAAGGATGACAGAGACTTCTTTTTAAAAAAATCAGCTAAGCAGAATAACGTCCGTTTTTCTAGGAAATATTAAAATGTTTACTTTAAAAAACTGTCTAGTTTCCTCTGCCTGCCTGCATTGTTTGCTCATCATCCCTCCTGCCACCTCTTTGCATCTTCCTGTGTAATGTTCTTTTGCCAAGTTCTCTCCTTGTAGATTTTTTTTTTGGTGATTGGTTGGTTCTTTGGGGGTTAAGCACAATTAATGAATACACAGATGTATGAGCAGATGATATGCCTTACTTTATGAGATTTAGGTATTATATTTAGATTCTGTCATGCTTAGAACTCTTTTAGCCTTAAACTATTTAAAGCTGCATCTGAGATTGAAATACTTAAGCTGGAAATCCTTTTACTGCATTGCATAATAAAAAATAGGCATTTCTGAGTAGGTCAGATGTAGATGTGGTATCCTTCCTTTTTGACACTGTCAAGGAGGACACTACAGCTGGATATAGATGTCTTGGCACGCTCTCTAGCTCTGTTTGTAAAATGAGTTGTGTTCTGTGTGTAGGTGTTACAAGTGGAACAACCTCAGTCCTTGCAGATGCGAAAGAGGTGTGAAATAAAAGGAAAATTCTGTGCTCAGAGGACACAGTTCCCATTTCTGTCTTAGTTTAGTAAAGAACAAAGATAATTTTTTTTTCCCAGCTTATGATACAGAAAACATTTGCAACTTTTCTTTTTTGAGGGGAAAAAAAAAAGAGAAAAGTTAGAGGATAATGGTGGAGATGATGGAGACTGTGAAAAAATACCAGCTTTTCTGATCTCTGCAGGTGCTTAGTCTGAAGGATTAACAAGTCTGTAGCTGTAAAGTAGATGCGTTTGTGAATTATTTTAAGAAATTCTTTTTAAGTAATAGTTTTCTGCAAGTGACAGCAACTTCATTTCCTGACCTTATTAGTGCACACATTGCAGTACATAAGATAGTAGTTCCAGACAACAATATCTGAGCTTTATGGAAGACAAGACCATCATACCCAAGGTTTGGCATCTGGTCTGTTTTTCAGCTGCCTTTCAAAACGTTCTCAAACACTCTCAGAGTTTACACATAATAAATCTGTCACTAAAATAAATTAAGTACCCAGAGCACCCAGACTGTATTTCAGAATTGCTGGGGAATGGCAGTGTCAGAGCAGCGTGTCTCTTCCCCTTATGGCTTAAGACTCTGCTGTGGTGGGGTGAGTTCTCTGTCTATGCTGCTTCTGCTGTTAAGTGACCTGATTGCCCCAGCCAGCACCCTCGCTGCCCTTTCCAGCCTCCTCTCCTGCTCCTTGGGGGGAACTGCAGGCAGCTGGCAGGAGTGGGGAAGATGTGTTCATTGCAGCAGGGGCCTGCTGGGAACAAAAAAGTTTTTCTTTCTGTCTTGGTGGTATTTCCAAAAGGGATGTTTAAACAGTGCTGGTCTCTACATATCCGTTTCCAAAGCAATGTGAGTGACACTTGGGCTGCAGAACTTCATTGATTGTTAATGAGAGTTGTATAGCACAAATTCTGCACTCTGTTTTGGAAGCATGGAGTAGAGGTTAGCATCATCAACATGCAACACCTCTCTCCTGCCTTTACTTTTTGAACACTTACTTTGCTTCATCTTGTCTTCAGGAAAAGTACAGTAAAAACTTCCATGGGGAATTTAATTTGTAATTCTCAATGGACATTTGTAGCAGCCAGTCTCTTTTTCCTGTGCATGTGCTTGTCACTCTAAGTCGAACAAGAGTTTAAGGTCATTAACTCCTCTCTCTCTTTAGTGGAGTTCCCAGCTGTTAGCACATTAGCCATCTCCTCTGTCATCCATCTGACAAGAGCCATTGTCAATCTCCATTTACAATTTTCTCAAAAGAGAAAGTGTAGCTATGAGTAAATTCTCAGAATACCAAATCTATGCAAAGAACAGAATAGTTGTATTGCATTGGAGAAACTTCAACATTTGGGTCCATTCATTTGTGTTTTTCTGTCTCCAGGATCTGTCAATGTGGGAATGAGAGCACCTTCTATTGCCATATTTTGATTCTCATGAGACCTGTCTCTTGTGTTACTTAAAGGAGTCTCAGTAGTCAAGTAGTTTAGTCTCAGGATGCAGATTTTACTTTAAAAGGTTCTGCAAAACCAAGAAGTCAATAGGTAGTTAAAGTACTTTGTACTTCTGTAACACTGGATCTCAAGGTAGTTTACCAGTGCTAGTGAATTAAGTCTTGTTCCAGCAAGTGTGAGGAAGCAGAGAGGAAGCACTGAGAGGATCTGTACAAAGGTAGAAACAAATCTGTGCTACTTTTAACTCTAGCTCCCTCCTTGCAAATACACCTTCCAGTGTTGCAGGTATTTGAGAACCTGAAAGTCTGGTTATTTATTCTACAGTTACTCCTGTTAGTAGAAAAGTACAGCTAGGTATGCACAAACCTGTCACATGCTAAATGTGACTTCCCTCTGCAGAACTTTGTAGAGCAGTTCTATGAATCAACTTTAGGACAGAGAAAGATCCTTGATTCAGCAGTTCAGAGTATCTGGATTAGCAAAATGGTTGGATTAGCAGCTAATACAGTCACTGCAATTTAATGCAAGCTTCAGCAGATCTTCAGCTTCAGGCCACATCTCTCCACTCTCTGACAGGCCATGTAGCTAGAGCCTAGAAGTATCAGTTAATTTGATGTGGAAGTGGTGCATGAACTTAAGTTGTTTTAGGAGCAGTGTTCTTATTACAGGTTGTGCAGCCAACTCAGGTAAAGACAAGCCACAGTGATGCTCAGGATCATACCTGAAGTCAGGGTATGTCAAGACCAGGCAAGACAGCACGGTACAAAGATCTTGAAGTCAATGCCAATATGGCAGAATCTTGCGTGGTGAAGAGACATTTACTGAGGTTAACAGGCTGGTGTGGAGAAGCAAAAGATAAGTCAGACCACAGATTAAGGTAGTTGGAGCCGTGACAGGCATTTGGGGATTGTAATCACTTCTCTTGGGTCAACAACAGTAAGCATCTGTCTTTGCCCTGAGCTGTGAGAACCATGGATTGAAGCAATTTAGCTACATTCAGACCACAGTGCTGTGCAGGCACTCTCGCTATATTCAAACTCATTCTAGTGTCTCATGCAAAATGATGCAATTCAGCAGCAGTTTGCCCTTTAGATACAGGACTTTAACACAACCAAATAACATGGTGAGACAAAACAGAACATAGTGAGAAAGTGAAATATTGCAGGAAGTCTAAAAATGTGGGTCTTAAACACTGTATTATGTATCAAGATGAAATTACCAGCCTTAGTTAAGGTTTCTTTAATGCATTTTTATCCGGTTGTGGGTGACTATAAAATACTACTGGTCTAAAAAATGATTAATTGTGTGTTGACAGTGGTTGCTGCTTTCACCAAAGTGGTTAATATTGTCAGGTTCCAAGTTTTCCCACTGCTGTTTTTCAGTGGGCAGTGTTTAACTGGGCTGTTGTGCATTGAATCAAGTGAAGCGAAGTCTCTTCGGAGCTCTTTCGGAGCACAGACCTTGTTCATCTCTATGTTAATCTCTCCAGTCAAAACATGTGCCCAAACCTCCTAAACATAATGTAGGGGAGAGTCCCTGCTAGACTCCTGCTGGTCTCTTGGCCTCTTTCTTTTCTAGTTCAGCACTTTCCTACTTTACCTTTTGGTGAGCCCTCCTCATTTGTCATGGGCCTGTCTTAGAGATTAAACACTAAACTGAGTGCCAGAAAGTCTTGTTTTTGTAAGTGACTTGCTATTAGACAAGTTATTTACTATTCTGTGAATGAGTTGCCTTTTTCATAAAATGATTATTATTCTTCCTGACACATAAAAACATGGGACAGCTGTGGCTAGTGAATTTTCCTGCAGTTTCTGCACAGAGAGACTCATCAAGCACAGAGCTGTAGGCACTTAACTGCATGTGGTGGGTTGACCTTGGCTGGCTGCTGACTGCCCACCCAGCCACCCTCTCACTCTCACTGTTTGGCAGAATGAGGGAGAAAATAAAATGAAAAAAAATGCTTGTGGATTGAGATAAAGATGGGGATAATAATTTGCTAGTTACGATCACAGGCAGAACTGACTCAGCTTCATTTATTGCCCATTAAAATATACTTGGATAGTGAGAAAGAAACACACCTTTCCCCCAGCCACTACTCTTTTCAGCAGGCTCAGCCTCACTCCTGCATTCCCAATTCTCTGTCTCCCCAGGCCTGAGTGGTGCAGGAGTTATGGGGAATTGCAGTCACTGTGTAACGTTTCCTCTCTGCTGCTCCATCATCCTCATGCATTTCTCTGCTCTAGAGTGGGCTCTCCATGGCCTGCTGTTCTTCAGGATGACGCTGATCCTTCATGGGTCCATATGGGCTGCAGTTCCTCTCAGGAGAACCTGCTTCTGCATGGACACTCCACCTTCAGGGAATATCCACCTGTGGCAGTGTGGGGTGTTCCATGGGCTGCAGCGTCGTGGTTCTCTCCGTGGGCTTGCAGGGAGAGACTTACTCCAGCCTGGTCTCTCCAGGGCCTGTGGGGAAATCTCTGCTCTGGTACCTGGAGCACCTTCTCCCTGCCTTCCTCTCAGGCTTTGGTGCTAACAGGGCTGTTTCTTTCATGTTTTTCTTCTCTGCCCGGATGTTTTTTGCTCTTTCTTAAACCCATTTTCACAGAGATGCCACTTGATTCCCCGGAGGGCTCAGCTCAGCAGACCCACTGCAGTGGACCTGGGCAGAGGGGCAGCCCTTCACCTCTCCTCACAGAGGCCCTGCAGCCCCACCACCTGGGTACAGACTGCCCATACATTGAGGTGTTTGACCTGGAGTCCCTCATTGGTCAGTAGGAAGAGGCCTCTCGTGAGGGCAGTTCCACTCTTTGGTAAATCTTACTTGCACTTTGGTTGCATTTCTTTGGTGGCTATAGATCTAAACAACCTAGGTCCTAAAGCTGCATGTGAGTTGGGATTAATCCACACCTGATCATTTGTATAAGTACTGTGGGTGAGGTATACAGCCTAGCATTATTCCCCTAAGGTCATAGTTCATGGAAAACCCTGCTTCCATAGCTCTAGGGGTTTCTGGTAAGACCTGCTATAGGCACAATTTTTATCTGATCAAAGAGGCCCAATCCAACATCCCTGAAATACTGGATGTGTATCACCAGGGCTGGTATAGCTCTCAAATATGGCTAGGTCAACAGTCCATCATGTATCTTTGATGTGAGCGGTGTGGTTTTTATGTTTTAATTTTTAATTTATCTTTTAATTTATTTGGCCTTGGTTTACACTAGGAGCAAAAATATGTGACACAGCAAGATGTATTTGTCTTGAACTCTCCTAATTTGGCATATTTAATGTGAGTTATTGCTTCATGATTTTATTTAGCAGCATTCATATAAAATGGGAACCCTGCACAGATGAAGAACCGTGAACAGCACCTACAGTAACATGCCCATGACTTTGCCTTAATTTTGCAGGGGTTCTGGCATTTTCCTCTGGGATTACACATAACTGCTTGTACCTTTCTGTGAGCTGCTTCTAATTTCACACTGCATGGTTTTTTTTTATTTATTCTTTTTTTAAAGGAATTGGCTAAGAGGACTCCCTCTAAGCATCCTGATCACCCAGCTGTCCAGAATGCATTGCAGGCAATGAAGACAGTCTGCACAAATATCAACGAGACCAAGAGACAGATGGAGAAACTGGAAGCCCTTGAACAGTTGCAGTCCCACATTGAAGGATGGGAGGTATGATGTGGGACTAGCAAGCTCCCTGGAGGTGGTTCACTAGGCAGTCTAATGGGCTGAAGTTTAGTGACTCTGTACAGGGATTTGTGTGGCTTACCTGGTGTGTACATGATCTTGAATGTGTGGCTGGCATCACTCCGACGGTTCTAGAGTTTAGTTCTTGTTGTGCAGGCTGCTCCTAAATTGTAGCAGAACAGATTATGAAGGGGAAAAAAGGGAGGAAGGGAGGAAGAGTTAGAGCTACAGTGGACCAATTTCAAATGGGCAGTTCTTATTTGAAAGACAAATAGGTCTGGAAGCTGAAATCAAGACTGGTCTAAATAACCTAAGTTTCTCTTTCCAGTCCTACAAGCCTTTAGTTTTTCTAGGAGATTTGAAAGGTAGCTCATGTAGCTTCATACAGATTTCCTGTATAAAAGATAGCAGTTAGATTAGCAAGCTTTAAATTAGAAAGCAACTGGTATATTTGTGTTTTCTCTGGTGAAGTTAGTCATGGATATGTTTCTAGTGATGTGTTTATCAGTAGGTGGATCTGTGGGGGTAGAAGCATTTACTATGGAAGGGAGAAAAATCTGCAAAACTTTTAGAATAGAAACGCTGGGAAGTCAGGATGTTGTGCAAAGGGTTGGGAGCTTATGTTGTGATGACTTTAGTTGAGGCCCTTGAATCGATGGAGTTGGAAGCCTCTGGGAGGTGCACCATAGGAAGTCAGTGGTGTTAAATGGTCTCATGGAGAGTTTGGTGTCAGTGTTTAGCAAGACTGACATTTAAAAGGTCAAGGCTGATCCTTGCCAGCTGAGGATTTCTTGCTGAGGACATTTTGTTAGAGGTCACATAAACTTCCTCATGTTCAGACTCTTGGGTACTCTCCATGACTCTTTTGGGTTGTTTTTTATCTTTTGTGTGTTTTAAACTTTGCTCATTTTTTCCCTGAAGGATGTTCTTGGCATCCAGCTAAAGACATGAGAACAACCCAGATATCCAGCTGTGTAATTTTTGGATAGCAAGCTCAGCAAACAAAGTTATGTAATGTTGTGTATAGCATGATTTCTAGAAACAGTTAAAACCATTTCAGGTTCAATGCAACTCATGGGTCTTGTAGGCAAAAGGCATGGCTTGAACTCTGGAGCTTGAACCATGACTATTAAAGAATCCATGATGCCATAAATTAAGGGCTATCCAGACTTACTGCTTTCCTTGTAGGGTTTTTCTTGTGTACAGCAACATTCTGGGGCTAAAAACCCATTCAGGTTTGTTTATATACACTGTCTTGTAACAAAGTCATACAGGTCACTCAACTCAGACTTTCAAAAAAGAAGTGTTTTTCCCTCCCAATAAGCTGTGGAACGTTTCTGAATTATTCTAGTGGCATATTGAAAGGAGAAAGAACAGCTTTCTACATCATGGATGCAAGCTAATGCTCAACATGACAGCATTTTTTTCTTCTGTCCTTGTAAAGAAGTTTGAAACTGATTGACAGACCCCTAGGTCTTGTAAGTTATGACTCTAAAGTGGTATGTTTGTGGATAACTGGTTTTAATTCTTTCATATATATTTCAGTTTATTCCTAATGAGAAGGGCCAACTTCTATCTGCAAATGGAAAGCTGCAATTACTGAATTAAATTGTTTCTTAGCGTAACTATGCAATGCTGTAAGCCATAGAGCTGACTGGAGGGGGAAGTCTATATGGCAAATGAATGTCTATTTTTAGTTTATCTGATGTCGATCTCTCCTATGAAACAGAAAATTTCCATTTTCTGTTGATATGGATATGGATTCTGAAACACTGGTGCCCTGTATATACAGTTATATACCATATGTACTAATTCAGCAAAGCCTACTGCTTACAACTGTTATACTCCAAGGCATATAAATTGTCAAAAAGTGAAGATCAGCTTACTTATGAGCAATTATTTTACAATTATAAGAGATGTAGCCTGAATCTGGGGAGTGTGCAAGCAGCCCAGCATTAAGATTGGCAGAACTTTTTTTTCAGAACATTTTTTCTTCAACATCTCCATCCACCTATCTGTGTCTCCCTCTCTGATACAACCGTCGCTATCACTGTCACACTGTGTATACATGAGTGTATACTGGCATCATAGAATCATAAAATGGTTTGTGTTGGAAGGACCCTTGAAGATCACCTCGTTCCCCCCCCCTGCCATAAGCAGGGACACCTCCCACTAGACCAGGCTGCTCAGAGCCCCATCACCCCGCTCGTCTGCTTCTGAGACAGATTATAATGAGGGGACATATTAAAGTGAGCCAAATCTGGGAAGTCGCTGAAGGCCTGGAGCTTAATCAGGAGTCTGTTCATCAAAATGAACTCTGCTCAGATTCATTGTTTTGGAATGCACAGAATCCCTGTAGATGTATGTTATGGATTAGTCTCGGGTAGGTCAATTTGATTCTGGTTAATCCTTCTGGGAAACAAAGATTAGACTAAAAAAAGGAGAGAGAAACATAGGGGATGTGTGAGAAGATCAACCTTGGTATACAATATTTTTGTTTGCTTAGTGCAAAAAAAGTATTATATGCAGTTCCTATTAATTATGTATTGATTTTTCTATGGGAAGAACTCCTCATGAGTCCTTGCTGAATTATTTTTACTTTATTTTTGTTGCTACATATCCTCAAATTCTCCCTGTCTGAAGTGCATAGGGAAGCAAAACCCCCATGACAGAACAGAGTGGCTTATAAGATACGTGTTAGTGCTTAGGCAAATCAATCATCTTATAATTAGCTGGAATTTCCAATTCTATCAGCTACAGTGTTATTGTTTTATTTGGTTTTTGGTTTGTTTTGTCATACACCCTCACACACACACCCCCACATACCCCCTTGCAGCTTGGTCCATCTTAGAAAGATGAGAAATTCTGTGTTGTCTCTGAAAATATCAAATAAATGATACTTTATTTTTTAGTATTGAAAACCTCTCTAATCAGTATAAATGGGAGGTAGTGAGGTAAACAGGAAATGCATCAACAGTGTTTAGATACCATCGTGATGGGTCTGATGGGAAATTAAAGATTCTTAGATTTTTAAGGTGAGCGGCACCCGCTGTAATCATTTGCTTGACTTCCTGCACAAAATAGGCCAGATTCTACCCAGTGATTCCTGTGTCAGTAAAATGTTGACTCCAATTATTGATGTCAGTGTGCTCATTGCTTTTGCTGTCTTTGGGTATTTTTTGAAAACTCAGTACTTGATGTTGAGGTGCCCTGAAGCCTTGATTTCTCTGTGGTTTCTGTTCCTATTTGTGTATGTGCTAATAGGCCTTTGGGGGCACAGTTCTGAGATACAGGGTTTTTTTCCTGGAGATAGTTGTGGTCAACAGGTAATTTATTTAAAAAAAAGTGCTAATTTCTGAACAGGTATTAACTGTTTCCATAGAATGATTAGGAAAATAAAAACTTATTAGGACAGCAGGTGGAACTACTGCATCTAGCTAGTTCCTTCATCATTCTACCCAGAATGTATAGAAACCTGTATGTGGAACACAAACTGGTGTTGTGTACTGGGCAGCCTTTAAAGAATAGGTGCTTGCTTGTTAACTAAGACACAGACAGCACAGCTGGCAGGGCTCAGTTTAGAAAAGGATGTAATCCAGGCTTCATTCGTACCTTTAGAGTGTGCGTTTAGAAAGGCTGATTTCAATTCACTGATTTCCCCTGAATAGCTTGATGGCAGCAGACTGCGCCCTCCTCAAAAAACAAAACAAAACAAAACAAAACCACACAAATAAAAAAAGTAACTCATGCAATGTCTAAAATCAAACATCTTTCTGGGGTGGCTTTCTAGACAGAGCTGGATTTCATGCCCGTGCACACAGGTGTCTTCTGTTTCCCTTTCTGGGATAAATGAATTGTGTTTTCAGCATTTTTCTATTGTTTGTGAATATAGGGTTAATGGATCTTTGGAAATCAAGAAGTTATGCTGATAATAAGTATCTTGCAATCCAAAGTCTGTTCTCTTTCCAGTAAGACTCTGAAATGCTGGGGTTTGAACCCCAAGCCCCTAAATTAAGGTTGACATAGGGGTGATCCCCACAGCCCTTCATACAGAGGGGGTGAGTTTGCCTTATAGCTTCCCCCCAGGGTGCGGCCGGCCCTGCAGGG